>NC_037671.1:109260810-109310810 GCF_003255815.1 Theropithecus gelada | reverse complement strand
TACGTTTTTAGTTTCATTTTTGATTTCAGGAAATAGTTTCTATTGGGTGGCAAATGTTTTCGTAATTGGGACAAAACGTGTATATATAGTAGGAGAAGGGTCTTTTTAAAAAGTGAAATAAGCCATTTGACAATTCAGTTTGTTACTAGATTTTTGTGAGATGAGTATTCAGATGGAGCAGTCTGAAAAGGAATATTGAGGTCTACTCATACACATAGGTTTTATGATGTCCACATTTCTACTGAATTCCGTAAATGCTGTTTTAACTTTTAGTTTTATAAAACGTAGTACAATGTATTAAGAAAAGAGCCTTATTTACCATTGGAAGAAAAGTGACTAGCTAGCATGGGAAGCAGGAAGCTACAAACTAGTTCCTCATTACCTTAAAATGTGTGTGAGGTACATTATTTGATAAAATCACTCCCAGTTAAATCTTAGGGTGTCTGATATTTTAAATCTTGTAAATAAATTTTTGTGGCCTAAATTTGTATATTTGCCAAAGTATGGATGGCTGTGTATAGTTAGAAAAGATGGACTTAGTAACTGTGGCTCATGGAAAAGGCCTATCATTTAAAAAACAGAAAAAGAAAATATAACAAATGTTTGCAGTTTTGTTTTCTAAATCATCTGGGATGAAATTATGCATGACTTAAAATCATTTTCATTGGGAGTCCTGATTTTTGTGGTACATACTTTTGACAATATTTTGTTGTTGTTTTTTTTTTTTTTTTTTTTAGTGGTAGCCACTCTTTAAGACAGCAATCACTTAGGTTTATGTTTATATTAATACTAAAACAATAAGTATATGCTAGGGACTAGCATATCCTTACCTTGAGTCTATAATAAGGAACCTTAACCCCTCTTTGCTTTGGCTCTGCTTGTCTATATTTAGTCATGAATTTTTGGCAAGGCTTTTTATACTTGCTCCATTTTTCTCAATGTCATAGTGTATCAGAAGTGTGTTATGGATGTGGAAATAATGCAGATCACACTTGGACACTTTTACTAATACATTTAACCTCTGAATGTCATTTTCCTTTACTGAAATTGAAGAAAATAACGTCTTTATTCTGATATTAAAAAAATATTAATTCTGGTTTGAGAACTGACTTTAAAAATATAAGACAATGTAGAAGAAGACTTAATATAAGCTCATTTGATCGTTTTATTAGACACAGATACCTTTTAAAGAGAATAGGTATAATAGAATACGGTTGAGTTTTCAGTTCTATTTCTTATTAATAGACTTTATTTCTTTATGATTCTGGGCAGGGTGTATCTATCTAAAAAGATGACTTCTGATGTAATAGGAACACTTGTTTTCCTAGGATAAATTCCAGTATCACAGGCAAACCGAAAAGATGATCATTCCATTTATTTAACCCTACCCTTTCCTAGGAGATGCGTGGTTTGATGAACATTTGTTAGGGTTCCATGAAATTTTCTACTCAGTTTGGAGACTGACTGGGGATGTAAATTTAGGATGTGCTGGCATAGGTCTCTGTATTAGCTTTTTGCCGGTGTCCTCAATCTGGAGGCTTTTCTCGCAGCTCTACGCTAGACTGACACTGCTCAACTCATGAGGCTCTGTGCTTTGATCCATGTGGGTGGAAAACGGACTAATATTTCACTCGTGTCACTTCCATTTTGGGGTGTATGTGTAGATTTGTAAATTTGAAATCGGCATTTATGTTTGACAGAACTGTGGTGTGTTGCATAAAATAACAGATTTATGGAGGCTGAACATGCATATTAATCAAACTCAATTCCATTATTTGATTTTTTTGCAATATTTAGGTTTTCAAGTTGGATGTTATACAATTTTTGTGACATTTTACACTGCTGTTGTTACTCAAGGGGCCATATCCACCGCTTAGGCCTTTTTGGGATTGGGTGGTTTTGGTTGCATGCCTTTTCGGAGGTGCCCTTTCCTGAACGGGAGGGAGGTTTTTGCAGGTTCTCTGTGGATATGTAAAGTAGTGCCGCACACTTGCTGTGTGTGCGTGCTTAAGGCTGAGGAATCCCAAACCCTGTTCCCTGTGGTGTCCGGGAGAGACATCAGGCAAAACTGTTCCTCTACCAAAAATCTATTTATGTATCATAGATGTAGAACTGTTATAAATATCTTTTCTCTAGCTTGGAGGCTATTTGAATAAGACTCAATGGCCCTTTTGGTTTAATTGGGTAATTGAATGAATAAATTCTGATCTAAAAACTTGGTGTACTTTAGCAACTTTTCTTCAGGAAATTTGGTGAAGATAAAATGACTTAGGTATCAGTCGTTACCTGAGTGTCCTAAGTATTCATTTATTTTTCCTTATACTGATGTCTGAATGAATGGAATGATTGATATGCATATACTATATAGTTTTAATTAGCAATTCACTTTAATTGACTGAGTGAATTATATCAGAGTAGAATATGTGTTTCCACAGTAAGTTTTCACTAAATATGTTCTATTTTCAAAGTCTTCGACCTGGAGTAATTCTAATAAAATTATTTCCTTGCATTTAGTTATTTGTTTTTCTTTTTGAGACAGGGTCTCACTTTGTTACCCACACTGGAGTGCAGTGGTGCGATCTTGGCTCACTGCAGCCTTGACCTTCCAGATTCAAGTGATTCTCCTGCCTCACCCCACAAGCAGCTGGGACTACAGGTGCACGCCATCACACCTGGCTAATTTTTGTATTTTTCGTAGAGGTGGGATTTCGCCATATTGGCCAGGCTGGTCTCAAACTCCTGAGCTCAAGTGATCCACCCACCTTGGCCTCCCAAAGTGCTGGGATTACAGATGTGAACCATCGTGCCAGGCAAGAGTTAGTTATTTGAATAGGATCCAGTAGGCAGTTTCCAAACCCACATCTGTATGGATCAGTGCCAAGAATATTAGAAGGCTGCTGAGTTTGACAGATGAACTAATGATGAAATTAACTTGTTTCTTGGATGAGATTTATTACCAGGCACCAGACTAAAGCCCTGAAGTCTTAAGCATATCTGGCTTACGAATAGCTACTCTTATTTCTATTATTACAATCAGGTAGATGGCAGCAGAATCTGGAGGAGATTCACCCTCTGTTGACCATCTTCTGTAAGGAGCACTTCTCAGTGTCTTCCTGGGCCTTGATGGGTGATGAGCTGGAGAACTAGACGAGAAGCCATTCCTTATCAGGTGACTCTGGAAGGGAAGCCATATTTGATGAAATCCAGAAGAAATCCTAGACCATAATGCCACATTTTTTCTTTTTTGTAATGGGATGCTAAAAAATTAAATATATGTATTTTTTAAAAAATAGAGGTAAGCTATACATATGTAACATATAATTTACTATTTGAACCATTTTTAGGCATACATTCCAGTGGCATTAAGTACATTGTCATTGTTGTGTGGCTGTCACCGTCATCATCTATCCCTAAAACTTTTCCTTTTTCTCAAACTGAAATAAAAATATTTTTCTCTTTTCTTTAAAATTGTTAGCTACTAATGTGTATTGTAAGTAAAATAATCTTGTTTTTGTAACCATTAATCTGATCTCTTCATAGTTTGTGAGTAAATTCTTCCACAGACATTCCATCAGGATGCTGATGGTATTTTTTTGTTTGTTTTTGTTTATTAGTACATTACTTTCTTTCAATTCTAACTTTGGGGTAATCCTCATAGAGTTAGTCTCTTTGGAGATACGTATTACGAAGGTTAGTAGTTTCATTGCCAGTTATGTTATTAAAAGTTTGAAAAGCAGCTTTTTGGAAACTTTCTAAAGTTTAAAGATTGAGAGTATTTTGTTGAGAGAATCCTGGGCCTTGGTTAGATAATACAGTGTGGAAATGAACTGTTACCGTTCTCACTTTTCCCTTGCCTTTCTTCCCCCACCTTTTGCATTTGTAGTCTCTTAAAAATTATTAATTTTATTTTCCCACTATTAGTGAAAATCATTTATAGTGATAACTTTTTTTTTCTTTTCTTTCTGTGTTTGAAGTTTTTGGGCATCTCACACCCGCCAACCCAGAGCAAACCCAGAGTCTAGGTGGTGCCATGTCCTTTTCCATAGTGTTCTCTGCCGCCAAATTTGTGCCTCCCCCTCATGTTTTTACTTTTTAGTCCTCTGCAGAACTTCAGAAACTCTTTGTATGTGGAAAATTACTAAATTAAGATGATTGACCTTTTAGAATTACATTTGAAAGGCAGCTGTGAAGGGAGACTTCTAGATCCTGCCTGGTCTCACGAACAGGCGTCTTTAGTTGGTGTAAAGTGTTGGAATTGTACTGGAACTGCTGCTCCTGCTGATAGGTAACCACATCTTCATAAGATCAGTATGTACTTTTAACACCAGCTTCCACAGAGAGGAAATGAACTGTTACTTAAGAGCTTGTACTGGGAAGCAATAATTATTTCTTTAAGGTGTAAACATTTAGCATTTGTGTATGCAGTGAGGTATATGTTAGATAAATATCTAAATCCAGACAGTCAATGGGCAAATATTTATTGAGCTCCCACTTTCTTAATCAGCCCTGTGCCAGAGACAGACAATAGCTGGGGTCTGGAGATCGCTGCTGTTGGTATGTGGATCATGCAGAGACACTGCTAACGCTTGCTCCCTCCATACCTGGATTGTGGTGGTGTTGACATCATTGACTTAGAACTGGCTCATTTAAACAGAGTGCAGATAGCAACCATGTGGGTCAGCAGTCTATTGGCCTGCCCTTTTTTTTTTTTTTCGGGTGGGGGAGTACATTTTGGCAAAACAAAATCTGGCCAACAACAATTGTAGGTTGTTGTGATACAGTTGATGTGATCTAGTGACTCTTTTCCATTTCTACCAATCAATTACTGGCTTTGTGCCAGAGCAAAATACAGATCCACTACCGAGAATAATAACTAAAAGAAGGAAAATATAATCACTTTCAAATTTATATAGAATGGTCCTTTTTCTTTTTCTCAGTTTTCTACATTACATAGATTCTTGGAAAAAAAGTTAAAACAGTCTGTTCAGATTTAGGAAGATACTTGGATTGCTAGGGTATTTTTGGTAACTGTTTAGATAATGTATGCTGGCTGAGGAGTAAATTCAGCTACTGCTTCTGGGTCCTGAAATAAACCTTTCAGAAAGCGAGGCATTGATGATTAGTGGAGGCAGTTCCAGAATTCTTAGTATCTACTGTTTCTTTTTGTGATGAGCATCTTAGAAGTTAAACCACTCACCATATTTCATAGCCTTATATTGAAATGATTGTTAATTCTAAAATTCATTTAGAAGCTGCCATCTAATTTGTGAAATCTTGAGAACCACCTTTTAAGATTCAGTGACCATGTATCAAGCTACACACCCATTTTAATGCCCTTTAAATTTTGCGTTACCACTGGTATATTTTATAATAAATTCACTTTACCCAATGAATTATAAATGACCTTGGAAATAGGAATGTGGAACATTGCTACTGCTGAGCAAGTATCTTTCTGAAGAAGCAGACATAATTCCGAGGGGACTGGCATGTTTGCTGTGTATTAGTTTATTTTGGTGATTCTGAGGATTTGTGAGCGAATAAGCCTCTATGATGCGGCATCCTGATGTAATGGTAAGATCATGGGCTTGGAGTTGGTCAGACCTTAGCGCATTCGGAGACCTCAGCACCCATTTTGTCTGCGCTCCAGCAGGGGGTCAGTTTCCTTACCTGGAATGTTGGCTGCAGGGCAGGGTTGTTGAAAACCTTCACTGAGGTCATGGATGTGTGTCTGTGGCATCTGTATGTGGCCCCTCTCTTCTCTGCCTACCTGTCTTCCCATGTGGGGCTTGTTTTCTCATTCTCTGCCTGGTCCTGCTGCACTTCGGGGTGTGGCTGACATAGGACAAGCCCTTGCTGGCATCAATTAGGTGATGCTCAGCCCCTCCCAGCTCCAAAATTTTGTGCTGCTTTGAATTTTTAAACAAATAGTGCCTAATCAGCTATGCACCACTGAACAGCTTATTAAACTACACTAGATCCCAGACATATTCTGTGAATATAAACTGAGACCTGTGCAAATACATAGATTTTTGCATTCCACACTAGTTTCCCTTACAGAATGTGGTTTTGTACTGATTGGGACTCTTGTTCAGCAGTTACATAAATTGGTTTTGGTTTACCCACTGAGCCTACGACTGATGCCATTGGACCCAAGCTGCTGCCCCATTCAATATCCCATCCCTCATATTAATTAGTAGTCTCTTCTCTGGCCAACAATCATTCCTCTGTTATACTTCCTAAACCTTCCCACTTTGATGATCTGCAAAAAATGACTGGCTTCTTAGGAGAATTACTTTTTGCAAAGGAACGAAGTTGCGAAAATTTAAAAGTAGGCTTCTTGGAGCTTTTGGGTGCTAGACTTTGGTCTCTCATTAGCTGAGTAACTTGCTTCTGTGTTTGCTTCAACTTCACTGAATATATGATTTAGACTTGATCCTTAGCAAAATTATAATTTACTACACATGGAGGGTTAGGGCTGCTCTTAAATAGTCAAAACAGGAATGTCAAATCTAAGAATACCAGGGTCCTCCCTCAAATATATAAAGAACATTTTTTTTTAAATGCTGAGATTTATAAAACTATCAGGGACAAAATGTAATTCTATTATGAACAAATACTTACTGAGCACCACTTGGTGCTTCAGATACACAGAGTAAAGATGACATATGATCCTTAATTTTCCCTGGTGAATTATCATAGACTCCTGGTGTTTTACAAAGTGGAAATTAAAGTGAATGGCTACAGTTTTCTTCTGTAGTTCTTATGCAGAAAGACTATATCTGTACTTCAAAGTGCACCATCTAAGAAGTATTTATGGAGTAGTTGATGATGTATCCAAACTGAAACTTTCCTAATGAATGTATTATTCATTTCCAATATCAGCTGCAGGGAAATCCATTTGGTCAGTATTTGCTATTCTATGGGGAAGGTCACTGTACTTGGAGATTGTTCTTTGGTGCCGTGACATTGATGAGAAAGTGATCCTAATTTGGATTTTGTTTTGGGTGTCATTCATATGGTGATTTTTCTGCTAAAGAAAAGTGTTCACATCAGTAACATGAAGGATTTAATACTCAGTTCATTTACTTCACTGTATTGAACCATCTACGTCAGGGCTTTGGAACTATAGATTTGTGTCATCACGGCGATAATGTGGGCAGAAGGCACATGTTTGTGAAGAGCCCACTGTGCACCGGGCACCATGCTAGGTGATGGGATCCTGTGTTGACTTCAACAAATGGACAGTGCAGTAATTAAGGACAAGTAAACATGCTACACAGTACGGTGTAAAGGATTTTGTGAAACAAGTTTTGATGTTAGAGGGTCACTTTATATAGATTAGGCTGGGATGGAGTTGAGGCAGGAAGGCTCCTACAGCAAAGGAGGTCTGATGAGCTAAGACTTGGTTGATGAGAAACAGGTAAAGAGATGTGGGGCTTGGGGCAAGGGCTAGAGCCAAAAGCTAGCAGGTTAGAGAGCACTGGAAGATTAGACATTTACTAGCTGTGTGACCTCAGGCAAGACACTTCGCTTCTCTGTGCTGTGTGGTTTCCTCATTTGTCAAAGAATGGGAAAGAATGCTTAACTCATGGAATTTTCATGAGGACTAAACTTTGTAAGAAACTTGTATGCTGCTTGGCAACGAAAAGGACATTTTAATAGAGTAACAAGGATTGTATTTTCTCACGAATAGGGAATTAAAATGAGTTAGAGGTGATTCTCTATTAGTTAATTTAACCAGTTACTTAGCACCCTATCAGTCTTTCAGAGCTAATAGGTTTATATTTGAAGCTTAGTTCTAATCCATACCATGGCAGTTTTCAAATTTCCTGATATGTTTTTACCTTGTCCAGTGTTTAGGAAAAGTAAGTTATTGAGCAATTCTAAAATGTTTGCTGTACTTTTCCTGTTTTTTTTTTTAAAACAGTCATATTTTTAACTGATGAGGAAATAAATTCAAAAGATTTATAATTGAAGAATTTAATTTTCCTACCATCAATAAACATTTAGTGATGTTGGTGTAGGGGCACTATCACAGAAGTAGATATCCAGAAAATATTTGTAAATTGTTAAACATTGTATTAATTGTTGAGCATAGAGTGATATCCTTAGATTACTGAGTAAGTAGTGGTGATTAAATTAATTAAGATAGTTTGTGGGGTGTTTAAATTTTACTTAGTATTCCATCTAATTAGAAATATAGACTTAATAACTCTGGCCTCATAAGGAATCTGAATTTTGAGTTGAAGGAAATGGGTGGCTGGCAGACAATTTCTAAATTGGTAAAATGGATCTTTTGCTTCTGCTTTATTTTCTTTGTGTATTAAACAAGTATTTATTGTTGTTGACTGTTGGAAAGTTTTAAAAACTACAGTCATACTTGTTATGACTTTGCTGGGTGTGGAAATCATCCCTTCCTCCCCGCCCCATCTTAGTGCCAATTCCCTTTAACCTGAATTGGCTGATGCAGAACGCATTTCAGGAAGGCGCCATGCTTACAGGAGGCAGAGACATGCCCTCTGCCATCCTGACTTTTCCTCTTTCACCCATGTCTGTTGTATATAGCACGACTCTGTCCTTCCTCCTCCACTCTGATATTGGTCAGAGCTGCAAGCACTTAGAAGCACCAATGTTTTACTCTACAATTAATTACTGAAGAGGGAAATTGAAAAGAAAGCAGTTTTGTGTTTTATCTTTCATTGTGCACTAAGTTTCTGTAATTTTCCATATTGCTATATTATTAGTGAGAAAGGAGAGAAGAATAGAGATGGAAAAGATGAATTTTATTTAAGACAGTTATATTTGGATAACTTAAAAGAATATGCTTTTTTAGTCTAAATACCCTTTCCCGGTCTAAGTAGTTTCATGCTTCATGGGAAAACTAATGCAAAGAAGTTGTAATCAGCTGTTAAGATATTTGAGCCAACTGGCTGTCAATATGTTGAAGTTTTATTCTTGGTGCATCCAGAAATTCCATATAAATGTATTTTATGAAGAGGAAGGTGTACTAGCATGGCTAAACTGGTAAAGCTGAAATCTGGATTTGATTTGCATATGTGGTATTTTTCAGGGACTCTCAAACTTTCACACATGAAATAAACGAGGTAATGTGTATGGCGTCACATGATCAAAATATTTTTCCCCTTGCTGCTGCCAGAAGCTATCTATTGCTTTTCAACAGTCTTACTTGTTGGGCATCATGCCAAGATGTTTAAGACAACCCCTTACGTGAGCTGTTCCATTCTTAACCTCTTTGACTGAAGTGCCGTGACCTTCACATATGTAGATTAGCCATGTGCTCTGTGAATTGAAACTTGCTGCCTCAGGAAGAAAAGGGTTTTTCTTTTATTCCACTGGGAATTTGACGGCCATTCATCCCTGACCTGGGCAGAGGTAATGCAAGGAAATTGGATTCAAACGGAACGCGGACAGATAACACAGGGAGGCAGTCAGCGTGTACAGGCAGGCAAGCTTTCTACCTGGTCCAGGGTGAAAATACCCACCGTCCGTGCATAATGTGCTGATGTGCGGGATCCGAAGAGCAACTGATAGATGGAGATAGAGAGATAAATGTACGAATTCTGGAACCGTGTCCTTTTAAAAAAGGACATTATTATGGCCATTGCTAATTCATTTTGATTCTCCTCTTTCCCTTCCTTTCCAAACTATATTTTTGAAATCTTTGAATGTTTGTTTATTTTCTAATGCTAGGAATTAAATGCTTTTGACATGGTGGACAATTTAGATGAGTCTTTCAAAGGCAGAAATCCTTTAAAAATGGAGAGATGAATGTATGACCTGTATGTGGAATTTTGAAATGAATTGATACTCTAAGTATCTATGAATTGAAGCTCTAAGCTTTACACATACGAGAGTTCTTAGCTTTGTAATAGCTGAGTATTTTTATTATAGCACTGTTATTTCTGGCTCTTCTAAGTCTTTCTCTAAACCTACATTTCTTTATTTGAGAGGCAAGAATGAGAAGCAGCATATCTGTAAGAGTTTTGCCAATCACTCCTGACTAGAATGACAGGCTGATTTCATGTTTCCCCAAGTACCAGTCCTATGCAGGCTACCCTTTTGAAAAAATCTTGCAAGGCCAGGCCCACTGGTTCAACTCCTATATCCTAGCTCTTTGGGAAGCTGAGGCAGGAGAATTGCTTGAGGCCAGGAGTCCAAGACCAGCCTGGGCAACACAGTGAGACACATCATAGTGTAATGATGAATAAAAGTAATTAATAGCGCATTTTTGGATCTTTATTAGACAAAACTAGTTTTAAAGAACATTTATCTTTGCTTTGTTAATAAACATACTTGCAGTTAGTGTAAAATTCAGTATAAATACTCATGGTGCTTGAGTAGGCTGAGAGGACGAGATGCACAAGGAAAGTTGTCGTTATAAGAATAATAGGTCTGAAGTGGTACTCCAGCTAGTGTCTTAGCAAAAGGAGGGGTGCTTGGGGCAGTCTGAAATTTATGAGTGCTTTTGTATAGCTTTCAAAGCTGAGCTTTTCCTGTGTACATTAGGGTTTATGAAATACCGTGGGTCAGAGCATCCGTTACAGGCACTGTGGGAGCTGTCATAGATACCTGGCTCTTTCCATGGGTGTAAAATAGGTTTAGTCCTTAGGATGTCTGTGTAGGGAATCTGCTTAATGGATATGATAGACTATAGGGGAGCAGAATTATCCTTTGACCCTAGGATGACTTGTTTCTTTTTCATATGAGGACAATGAAAAAAAAACTGGGGAAAGTATCTTATCACAATCTTGTAGAATGGGTGGGCTTTCATGGACTGCGGTTCCCATGGCAGGCATAAGGACCGCTAATCCAGTGATGACAGCATCTTCATGCCTACCTGGGAAGATGCAGCAGCCAGCACAGCCCTAATATCAGATTAATACTGGGGTGAGGGCATGAGGCATGGCTGGCACCTGAGAAGGCAAAAGGGAATTCTGCGATTGGAGAAGTAGCAAGTCAGGCGTGTCATTAAGGTCAGGGTGGCCAAGTGCAGAGTGGTCCTCCTGGTGCACACAGTGAAGGAGAGCAGCCAGCTAGGTGCAGAGGAGGCAGTAGAAATGCCAGGGTGGCCGTGAGTCAGCAGCTGAGCATTGTGGGATTTTTTTTTTCTTTGAGACAGGGTCTTATTCTGTTGCCCAGGCTAGTGGGCAGTGGTGCAGTCATGGCTCAACTTCCTGGACTTAAGCAATCCTCCCAGCTCAGCCTTGTGAGTATCTGGGACTATAGGCTCATGCCACCATGCCTGCTTACTTTTTAAATTTTTTGTAGAGATGGAGTCTCACTCTGTTGCCCAGGCTGGTCTTGGACTCCTGGCCTCAAGCAATTCTCCTGCCTCAGCTTCCCAAAGAGCTAGGATTATAGGTGTTGAACCACTGGGCCAGGCCTTGCAAGATTTTTTCAAAAGGGTGGTCTGCATAGGACTGATACTTGGGGAAACATGAAATCAGCCTGTCGTTCTAGTCAGGAGTGATTGGCAAAACTCTTACAGATATGCTGCTTCTCATTCTTGCCTCTCAAATAAAGAAATGTAGGTTTAGAGAAAGACTTAGAAGAGCCATAAATAATAGTGCTATAACAAAAAGCAGTAGTAATAGTAATAATGACTACCATTAATGGACTCCTACTATGTGTGCCAGGCACATTGCGCTTATTATCTGCAGTCCTTTCAACAGTCTTGCAAAGACATCATCATTATCTCTATTTTATAGACAGGTAAACTGGTACAATTAAGAAATTTGTTCAATACCCTGATTTGTCTGGTGCTAAAGCCTACATTCTTTCCACTAACCTAGTGGTTTTCAAACCCAGTTGTGCTTCAGAATCACCCAGGCTGTGGAATGGCCTGGAAGGCCACCTTTCTGCCTCTCACAGAGGTCACTGAAGAGCTAGTGGTAACATTAAAAAAAAAAAAAAAAAAAAGACTTCTTTTTTTGTTATTGTGAAGACATGTACAATTGCATTCTTTTTTTTTTTTTTTTGAGACAGAGTCTTGCTCTGTTGCTCAGCCTAGAGTGCTGTGGCATGATCACAGCTCACTGCAGTCTTGAACTCCTGGGCCTAAGCAGTCCTCCCACTGCAGCCTCCCGAGTAGCTGGGAACACAGGCGCATGCTACAATGCCCAGCTAATTTTTAAATTCTTTGTAGAGATGGAGTCTTGCTATGTTGCCCAGGCTGGTCTCTAACTTCTGGGCTCAAGCGATCCTCCTGCCTTGACCTGGGAGGCCTGGCAGTCTGGGTGTAGTCGTTCATATGAACCATGGAGCCTGGCACATTCTTTTTTTTTTTTTTTTTTTGGAGACAGTTTCACATCGTCACCCAGGCTGGAGTGCAGTGGTGCCATCTTGGTTCACTGATTGCAACCTCTGTCTCCTGGGCTCAAGTGATTCCCACCTCAGCCTCCCGAATAGCTGGAGTTAAGGCACTCACCATCACACCTGGGTAATTTATGTTATTTTTTTGTAGAGATGGGGGTTTTGCCATGTTGCCCAGGCTGGTCTTGAATTCCTGAGCTCAAGTGATCGATCCACTTGCCTTGGCCTCCCAAAGTGCTGGGATTACAGGCGTGAGCATTACTGCACCTGGCCCACATTCTTACAGTTCAGGAGCTTTTAGTGTATTTTGGCTCTGTAGTCATTATCAGACATAGAAGAGGCAAGAATTTGGGCTACAAGGGCTGGAGGGTGGCATTGGGTTTTTCTGATCACATCACCAGACATTAATTTACATTTGCTCTTTAGGGAAACTCCCTACCATCATCTGGGTCATTGCTCCCTACCACGTCTGGGTCATTGCATCGTTACCTGGGGCGGCCGTGAAGTAGTCAGCAGCCGTGACCTAGTCAGCAGGCGTTTAGAGGAAAGGCTGGATTCTCTTCCCCCTGGCTTGGCTGGTTCAGAAGGCAGAGGCTGCTGCAGGGCCTGGAAAGGAGTAAGACAGCATACAGTGGGTGCTAGGTCATTTGTGTTGGATGAAAGAGAATTGGTACACAGACTGGACGGTGTCTCAGATTCGCTGGGGTTTACGAGTCCAGAAATCCATGAGTCCAAGGAGGTGGGAAGAGAGAATAAGGGAAGGGAGACCGGAAGGTGGGAGAGAAGGGGAAATCCAGGCAGCCGGATGAGAGATAATTTTAGAGTAAGCAACCAACAAAATATAATATTCATTATGTACCCAGATTGAACTACTGTGGTGTTAAAAGTTGTCAACCAAACACCAAAATTAGCATATCTAAAAATCATCAAGACGGTAATGCATAGTTAAAAGAACAGATGTAAGGCAGAAAACTCCTCCAGTTCTTCAGTGAGGTTATTTCATGTATGTCTTGATTATTTCTGTCTTTGTTGCCACACGGTCATTTTGGAGCTAGATTCAGTGGTGTCAGGAGGTTGTGGAAAGCACTCAGCGGATGACTTCTTTCCCGCCCTCCCCAAGCTGCCCAGGCCTCCTCAGGTGTGGGAGGGCTCCCGAGACCCCTCTGCGCCCTTCCTTCTCTTCATTATTATTATGCCTTATGGGTAAAGTACAGTACTGGGAAAAGTTTCTCTTTATGTCCCCAACTATTCCTCTCTTCTAATTGCCAATAAAACTACATCTCACGGCTTTTAAAAAAATTCAGTTTAGCTCATAACCTTGTCTTAGACAAGGGGTGTTAAGTTAAATTTCACGTAAGCAGTCCTGCCGCAGTTCCTGCGCGGTGGGAAAGCTCGGCACTGCTCTGCTCATGCCTGTTTGCGGTGGGAAAGCTCGGCACTGCTTTGCTCATGCCTGTTTTCTGGGTTTTCAGCGTGTGCGCTCATCTGCTTTCTCTCTAATTTGAGGCCGAGACTATTTCCAAATGGCATACCCCTGTAATTCTGTTTTTAGCTTAGAATTCAATGAAGTCTTTGCTGTCTCTTGTTTCTTATTTTATAATATTTTATCTTGCATTCTTGTTTATGGTAACATATCACTATCAGAGTAATCATGGATTTCCAGTTTTTCAGGTTAAAGCTGACTGTGCCCCACCCGTCTCAAGCAAATGAGCGGGCAGTTTATTTTAAGAGCCCACAGGAAGAAAAAACAACAAAATCTGTAACCTGCTTTTTAGACTTTTGCTGTGTGTCTCTTAAGACTGGACCTTTATTTATTTATTTTTTTTTTAATTAAGGGACTGGGCATCTTCAGTGTCTTAGCAGCCACATTTAAATGTCGATCATTGTGATGGAAGATATCTTTTGCCTAGAAAGCTAACACCTGTCTACTTGTGTTATTTCTTTCGGGGAATTTCAGTAGTAATGTATCATTCATCTAGTGGTAAGATTTCAGCAATGAGAACATTCTGAAGCAGCTGAGAAAGCCCTAAGAAAATAACTGTCGGAATGCTCCTGAGCTTCTCCCTATTGGAGAAGAATCAAGCCATTTCCTCCTTTTCCAGGCATAGAGGATAGTTACCCTTTTTGCCATATTACAAGGACAAAGTGGAGAAGTTCGTCATGCAGCTGTGGGCGCAGGCTAGCGTGCGGGGCTCGCGGAAGCAGACAAGTGGTGAAATGGTGGGCTCTGCTAAGCCCTGGGGTGGAAGTAGGAGCAGAAGCCAGAGCCTGGGGCCTCCGAGCCGGCAGGGTCAGTGAGGAGCAGGCCCGGCCTCATGCGCTTTGAGGTCTTTGAGAGCCTCAGACACCAGCCTGGTAGAAGAGGCATTTGGAGGGATGCCTTCCTTACCCCAAGACCCTGGGAAGGGAGAGTGGGGAGCCAGGGTTGGGCTGGTTGGGAGGCCTGAGTTGATTGCCAGCAGTTGCCAGATACCATCCCCCTTTGTGTATATACTTCCCTCATTCATCAAATAGCTGCTGCTGTTTACTCAGATGTTGGTATCTATTCAGTGCCTGTCTTGTGGCAGTGTTCTAGGGGCTGGGGATACCGCAGTGACAAAACCTAGTCCCTACTTTCATAAGGCTTACCTTCCAGTGAAGTTTAATCCCAGCGACAGCAGACCAGCCATCCACATGGGGGTGCTGCCGTTTGTTGTAGGGATGAACAGCAGTACAAGGGAATTCAAAATAATGGAACATTTTTAAATATTGGGTTTGAAGGAGCTGGGGATGAATATGCAGTGAAATCAGTTTGGAGAGGAATCATCGCAGCTATTTCTCTAGTCTTTCAGATGCCCAGCCTGAGCCTCTTGTGCCGCAGGACAGTTGTTAAATGTAGCATTTCCATTACCCGCGGTTGAAATGACCGGTAGCAGCCCCGATGCCACCTTTATTTCCTCCAGGCTGGACAAAAGAGGGGGTACAAGCGCAAGGTTCTTGACCTGACTCCATGGGAAGGAATCATACAGTGCTGGATTTTTTGAGGGTGTTCCTGCTTTTGAATCATCTCATGTACTTGGTGCCAGGCTGTGGTTTTGGACATGTTGGGTTGAGATGGGTTCCAGACAGCTCGATGGAGATGCTGGAGCAGAAGGAAAAGAGGGATGTGCAGTTGAGGAGGGGACAAGGGCCGCAGCCTGAGGTGCCAGCTGAGAGGCCAGTGACACTGCCCCGCGGAGTGCGTGCCTGGTGAGGAGAGAGGTGCCAGGGTATTCTAGGGAGCACCAACCTTTAGGGGTGAAGAGGGGCCACCCAGAGAGCCAGAAAGGGCGATGGAAAAGCTGGGGAGAGTTCCACGGGTGGCACGGGAAGGCCGTTTCTGGCAGGAAAACATGCACAGCTGAGGTGAGCACTGAGGAATGCCCAGTAAGCCTGGGGGCGGGCATTGTGGTCATTTCGTCACCGGTGATCTTCAGAAGAGTGGTCGGGAAGGCGGCAGGTTGCAGTAGGTGGAGCGAGAGATGGATAGGAAGCCAGAAAAAGGCTCTGGACAGCTGGAAGAGGAGTGGGGTGTTTTGTGTGTTCTTCTTTCGCTGGAAGAGGGTGGAGCGCCTGCGCTTGCTACTCTGCTTTCTCTGCCGGGCGCTGTGCTGGTCGCTCCCTGCCGGGGCCCCTGCATGTCCGCCCACCCTTCCTCCTCTCTGGTGGGTCTGGAGCTGCTCGGGAAGGTGGGAGCACGCCTGGCTCTTTGTGACCCAGTGCCTGGGGTCGTGTCTGGCATGCGGTGGGGCTCAGAGTATGCTGGTGATAGAGTTCCCTTAGCACTCCTAGGTGACAGGCTTTGCCTTCTGCATTTTATAGATTCTAAGGTAAAGTACAAAGAGGGGTGCATGTGCTTTGGCCAAGGCCATAAATGATGGTACCAGGAGTCAGCCCTAAGGCAGATGAACTCCAAAGCCTGTGCTGCCCTCGCGCCTTGTTGAGGGTGGAGAATATTTTGCTAGATTTGTAGGTTGAGGGGAAGACTGTTTACAGATATTTCCAGAAGATTAGTTTTGTAATATATTGAACTACCAGTATATTTTGGGTACCTTTGATCTCTTTGGTAAACTGGATTGTCACCTTGATGTGGTGAGTCAGCTGGCTTGGTGGAGACATCTCTGAGTGTCTGGAGAAACTTCATAGAGATTATTGCATTTGGGGAGTTAGTTTGGCTATTGCCACTTGTGTGGCAAAAATCTTGGGTTAAAGCATGGTCAGCATAAGTAAATGTTATTGTACATTTTCTCTTTACCCCCTCTGAAAGCTTATGTTTGAGAGCTGTCGTTCAGGATTGGATACTAAAATACTTGGCAGATCTGAAACAGTTTTCTCTCTGTGTGTATAGGTTATTCTCTGATGTTAAAATGACTCATGTTGCACAGGTATGTATTTCCTACCATATATTTATAACAAAACCACTCTTTATATTTCAACTCGTCGGCCGGGCGCGGTGGCTCACACCTGTAATCCCAGCACTTTGGGAGGCCGAGACGGGCGGATCACAAGGTCAGGAGATGGAGACCATCCTGGCTAACACGGTGAAACCCCGCCTCTACTAAAAATACAAAAATTAGCCGGGCGCGGTGGCGGGTGCCTGTAATCCCAACTACACGGGAGGCTGAGGCAGGAGAATGGCGTGAACCTGGGAGGCGAAGCTTGCAGTGAGTAGAGATCGCCCCACTGCACTCCAGCCTGGGCGACAGAGTGAGACTCTGTCTCAAAAAAAAAAAATTCCAACTCGTCTACGTGTCCCGTCTCAAGTATTACAGACTGTAGGTCAGATTCCCTCATGATATGTGGAACCTCAAAGGGAAATCAGTTGTTTTGCTGTTGTAGTGAAATGTTAAGTATTGAATAATTAATAATATAAAATAATTTGTCAAAACAATTTCTAGGTGCCAAGCGTTGTGCTAAGAACTCTATATGCATTTTCTGTGAGGTAGGTTCTACTGCTGTACTCATTTTAGGCACACATCTAGCGAGTGGCATAGGTGCAGTTTGCACCCAGGCATTCCGACTCCATTGCCTTTTCATATATGCTGTATCGCCTCTCAGGAGGGACTGGAATGAGTGGAGTTGGACAAGTGGTCTGAATTTACATTGTGAAAGGTGTTGTTATAATAGAATTTTTTTATTGCTTGCTTGCATTCACATCATTTGATATTCTTTTTTTTTTGACATGGAGTCTTGCTCTGTTACACAGGCTGGAGTGCAGTGGCACGATCTCCTCACTGCAACCTCCGCCTCCCAGGTTCAAGCGATTCTGCTGTCTCAGCCTCCCTTGTAGCAGGGACTACAGATGTGCACTACCATGCCTGGGTAATATTTGTATTTTTAGTACAGATGGGGTTTCACATGTTGGCAAGGCTGGTGTCGAACTCCTGACCTCAAGTGATTGCCCGTCTCAGCTTCCCAAAGTGTGAAGATTACAGGTATGAGCCACCACACCCGGCCTCAAATCATTTGATATTCTCTGAAGATAGTGGAAAAGTTGATGAAGAAAGATCTTCCTTTCCCACCAAGAAGATACCATTTGGTTAGGGAGACCTGTGAAACTGAATCATTGAAGAAGTTGCACAGTAATAAGACTCCCAGCCAGCAGGTGAAACAAGAGTTGTTTTCTTGTTTTCGGGGTCCTAGGTGACATGGCTCTAAGGTGCCCACCGGGAACCCCCACCCCTACCCCTGCCATGGCAAGCACTTGTGTTATAAATGTCCTCCTGTCCCACCAGTTACAAAGCAGATTTGAACTGAAGCATATTTCTTCTTTTGATGAGAATGTAAAGGGGGATCTTTGTACTTGGTTAGTTTTCATTATATTTCCCCCTTCCTAAAGAGAAAACTCAGAATCAGGATGCATTTCCTGGGTCTGAAGAACCTTTTTCCAACAAAAAACCTTTTCAGCGTTAAAAGTATACGCTGAAATGGCTCTGTCCAGTATGGCAGCCATCAGCCTTACATGGCTGTTTAAATTAAAATTAATTAAAATTAGGCTGAGCGTGGTGGGTCACCCCTGTAATCCCACACTTTGGGAGGCCAAAGCTGGTGGATCACCTAAGGTCAGGAGTTCAAGACCAGCCTGGCCAACATGGTAAAACCTCATCTCTACTAAAAATGCAAAAATTAGCCGGGCTTGGTGGCAGGCACCTGTAATCCCAGCTATTCGGGAGGTTGAATCAGGAGAATCTCTTGAACCCGGGAGATGAAGTTTGCAGTGACCTGAGATTACACCACTGCACTTCAACCTGGGTGACAGAGCAATACTGCATCTCAAAAAAAAAAAAAAAGGAAATAAAAATAAATTAAAATTAGGCTGGGCATGGTGGCTCATATCTATAATCTCAGCGTTTTGGGAGGCTGAGGCGGGAGCATCACTTGTGCCCAGGAGTTTGAGACCAGCTTGGGCAACATGGCAAGACCCCGTCTCTACAAAAAATTAAAAAATTAGCCAGGCATAGTGGTGTGTGCCTGTAGTCCCAGCTGCCTGGGAGGCTGAGGTGGAGGATCACCTGAGCTTGGAGTTCAAGGTTGCAGTGAGCCACTGCACTCTGGCCTGGGAGATAGAGAAAGACCCTGTCTCTTAATAAAAAAAATTAATTGAATAAAATTAATGTCTGCAGTGGCATTAGCCACATTGTATGTGCTCAGCAGTGCAATCTGTTGTCAGTAGCTCTCTGTCGTAAGTTGCACAATAGGTCTAGAACATTCTCATCACTGTAGAAAGCTCTCTGGGACAGTGTTCTAGAGACTCTTGAGTTGCATCTTGTAGTATTTCTAACAATTTAAACCTACTAGTACTGTGCCTGACTCTTAGCAAGTGCAGAATGTGAACTACTTGAATTTTGGATGGCTATCAGTAGGGTAGGATCTTGAATAATCTTTTTTTTTTTTTTTTGAGTCGCCCAGGCTGGAGTGCAGTGGCTCAATCTCAGCTCACTGCAACCAGTGCCTCCCGGGTTCAAGCAATTCTCTGCCTCAGCCTCCTGAGTAGCTGGGATTATAGGCATCCGCCACTGTGTCCGGCTAATTTTTTTGTATTTTTAATAGGGACGGGGTTTCACCATCTTCGCCAGGCTGGTCTGGAACTCCTGACCTCGTGATCCACCCGCCTCGACCTCCCAAAGTGCTGGGATTACAGACGTGAGCCACCGCGCCTGGCCTAATCACTGTTTTTGAAACTATCTTTGATAGTACAAATGTATTGCAGTGATCTAAACTTTAAAAATAATGAAAAACCAAATAATAGTAATACCAAAAAATAATAAAACAACATTATAAATAAGGAAAGATTTCTACCTCTGCTTGAAGCATCTATTCAGGCTCTGCCGTGTTGTCTAAGGATGGTAAGAGCAGGGAGGGGTCTGGTTTTTGCTTTTTTTTAATAGTAGAGAAAAGGCTGTTTGGAACCAAACATGTGGAAGGCTGTTTTACTTCATTTTGTTTTATATCCACTGAAAATAAATGTAAGTTTAGTGGTTTCTTTTTCTTCCACGATGTTTGAAGGGAAGTCCTTGATTTCTCTCTGTGTTGCAGTTTGAACTTTAACCTGTGGCCTGGTAGTTGAAATGGATTGTACATTTTGGTGTGGAAAAAAAATCGAATTGCTTTCTCAAGATTGACTAAAATGTTTTAACTCTTCATAGCCAATGAGGCGTGAAACAAATTGTCAAAAGCATGGAGACAAAATTATTGCAGTACCGAATGTTTAACTGGCTGGTGCTGTTCTATCGAAGGTGTGAGCCGAGCAGATAAATGTGTAAACGGCACCTTTCTCCTTCTCTCCTACCCAATTTTTCACAGCTTGTCTGCACTAGAAGACCTCTATCTATGTCAGAAAAATCACAGCCCTTCTGAAAGTGTTAGATTACAGTGTTGCTATGAGGAATAATTAGGAAGTCCTGTAGGCTATGGATTAGAAGAAATAAACTTCCTGTTTGCAAACATTTTACTTCACATCATCATTAGATGAAGCAAAAATACATTTTTAGTGTCTCTGAAAGCTTGATGATATGTAAAGGATGTTAGTTATTTATGCTCATATTCTTTCATATTCATTCATTGTGTTTCATTTTACTTGGAATATTTTACCCTTCTTTTTAGGATTTAGTAGTTGGAATAATAATGCTTAACTTGAAAAATGATAAAATATTTAAATCATATACTTTTTACTTTTAAAATATCAGATGTTTATTTAAGGAATGGCCAGAGGTTTAATAAGGAGCACTTCAAATTTTTGACTGTTCCTTCACTTTTCTTTTTGAAGCTTCTATTTAGGTTCTTAGGTTAGGATTTCTCAAGATCCCCACCTATTAGAAGGCTACAGCTGTCCTAGCCCACTGGGGCTTTAATTGCTAATATAGGCCATTGAATGGCCAAAATAGATGTGCCGTACAGAGTGCAAAGCTTTTAAATAAGGAGAAAGATTATGTATTGACGTCGTTTTTCTGTGGCTAAGTATAAGTTGAAGGTTATTGTTTATATTTCTAAGTATTTTCAGCATCTCATAAGCAAAGAGATGTATGAATATATGTGTACATATGTGTTTATGAGTATGTAGCTGTGTGTATTTGTGTAGGTACACAATATATTTCACAGTTTTATTGTAACTACAAATACGGAAAATAGAAATAAAGCATGATCCTTATACTAATGCAGCTGATTATACTTTTGCATCTTTCCATGTAGTTTTTATTTCTGATGGGTGTATGTGTGAGTATGAACATTTTTTTTCTGTCCCCTCAACCTATTTTGTTTTTTTTTTACTTACTGCTGTAGTGATAGGTATATGTAAAGAGTATAATAAATTGATTACACAACTTCCAAGCAACAATGTTTTCTTTTTATCAGATTGACTCTAGTATGCAGAGATGATAGAATTTTTGTGTGTGTTGTCTTGTACATTTATTAAGCCTTTTCAAAGAAGATTTCAGAGCCAACATTTTATTTATGAAATGCAGTCCACATTTATAATGTTGTCTAATAGAAATGTATGTACGTTTCCTGTGATTTTTCAGTATAGAAGAGTAACAGATCTTGCAAAGACTGTAGTGGCTGCTACTTGCCTTTTTAAGAGAGAACCAAAATATTTTCCTTTTTCCTGCTTCCTGCTTCCTGCTTCCTGCTTCCTTTCCTTTCCTTTCCGTTCCGTTCTGTTCTCTAAGCCGTCTGTCTCTATCTATAAATCTTTATCCATCCATCATCTTCAACCCTCTGTACTTACTTGTCTTATACTTATACCTAGACTTACCTTTGCTTTTGTTTTGCATTTTGATTTTTTGCTTGTTTCTCTTCAAGTGAATGCTTTATCTTTGTTTTCATGGTGTGTTTTTTCTTGCTTTCATTTTATCTTTTTCTCTTTTTTAAAAAAAAACATTGCTTTTTTGATCTAGTTCTTCCTGTCCCTCCCCAGCTGCCCACATTGGGGTTAGTTTTAAGTGTCCCATTCCACATCCTGTCTTGGGTGGACTTTCCTATAAGATTTTTTCTGGGTGTTTGTTATTACCTTTTTTCCAATACATGTTAAACAATTGGCCATTTTTCATCATGTTTAGGAAACACTTAGCCTTGTTTTCCTCATCTGCAAATAGGGATGACGAAACTTAATTTAAACATGATTGCTAAGAGAGCTGAATTAGATGAGGTATGTAAAGCATATAGCTTTACATCCAATGTAAAATAAGTGTTCATTAAATGTGAGTGGCAGAGGTAATAGTTGTAATGTTGAATTCCCTGGTATGATGGAAAATGTTTCTAAAGAACACCCCTTAAGCCTGGGCATGGTGGCTCACTCCTGTAATCCCAGCACTTTGGGAGGCTGAGACTGGCTGATCACTTGAGGTCAGGAGTTCGAGACTAGCCTGGACAGCATGGTGAAACCCCGTCTCTACGAGAAAATACAAAAATTAGCTGGGTGTGGTGGTGCACACCTGTAGTTCCGGCTTCTTGGGAGGCTGAGGCAGGAGAATCACTTGAACCCGGAAGCGGCGGTTGCAGTGAGCTGAGATTGCACCACTGCCCACGAGCCAGGGCGACAGAGCAAGACTCCCTCTCAAAAAAAAAAAAAAAAAAAAAGCACCCCTCATTTTTGGATTACATTGATAATTAGAGGCCAGATCATAAAGCGAGCTTTATTTACTGTATTAGTTCGTTCTCACACTGCTATCAAGATATACCTGAGACTGGGTAATTTATAAAGGAAAGAGGTTTAATTGACTCATAGTTCTGCATGGCTGGGGAGGCCTCAGGAAACTTACAATCATGGTGGAAGGCACCTCTTCACAGGTGGCAGGGTAGAGAAAGAGTGCCCAGCAAGGGGGAGGCCCTTTATAAAACCGTCAGATCTGCTAACTAACACAGAGAACTAACACAATCACGAGAATAACCTGCGGGAAACCACCCCGTGATTCAGTTACCTTCCACCAAGTCCGTCCCACAACACGTGGGGATTATGGGGACGCTATAAGTCAAGATAAGGTTTGAGTGGGGACACAGCCAAATCGTATCAGTGTATCATGAAAAGATTACATTTTATTCTGTAGGTCATAGAAACCATTGAAGAATTTTATTACTAAGAGAGATGTGATCTGATTGGTGTAAAAAAAAAAAAAAAAAAATTGACCCTTTATGTGTCTTAATGTTCCTATTTCCCCCACCCTTAAAATATAAAATTTAATGGCCGGGCACGGTGGCTCAAGCCTGTAATCCCAGCACTTTGGGAGGCCGAGACGGGCGGATCATGAGGTCAGGAGATCGAGACCATCCTGGCTAACAAGGTGAAACCCCGTCTCTATTTAAAAAAATACAAAAAACTAGCCGAGCGAGGTGGCGGGCACCTGTAGTCCCAGCTACTCGGGAGGCTGAGGCAGGAGAATGGCGTGAACCCGGGAGGCAGAGCTTGCAGTGAGCTGAGATCCGGCCACTGCACTCCAGCCTGGGCGACAGAGCCAGACTCCGTCTCAAAAAAAAAAAAAAAAATAAAAAAAAAATAAATAAATAAAATTTAAAGATTAGGCAATATTACTAATGGCCAGTATTTATAAAGTGACATGTAAATAGGACAAGAATTTAACAAATGTAAACATCTCACTAAATTTTAGTACTTCACTTACTAATCCGTGGGTGTTTAGCTAATCATTGCTAATTTATTAGTATGCATTTGTTTGCTTATACTGCTCTGGTGGGAACAGGCCTCTCTCAGCTTACTCAGTAGGCCAAGTTAGAGTTTCTGGGTTGAGCCCTAGTTTAGTTTTTCAGGGGTATAGTATTGGCTCCTTGGATTTGAATCTTAGGGAAAATCTGGTGGAGCCACTTTGCTTCCACCTGCAGCCTGCTGTGCTGGATGTGTAGTGAGGGAATGAGGAGACAGGATAGGTCTGGGAATAAAGGGGTCTATTTCAATCCCCAGCTCTGCCACTCATTTTTTTGTAAAATGGGAATAGTGATAATATCTAAGGTCTGGAGTTATTTTGAGGATTAAATGAGGTCTCATGTTTAAAGCCTATAGGATGTTATCCGAGTGTGGGCTGTTATTGTTACCATTACTATTATTGAGGAAACCCAGTAGGTTTACACTTCACCAAGGAAGGGTAGCTGTTGGTTTGCCTATAGGAGTATGCTCTCTCTGCTCTCAGAGGGCCTACAAGAAGAATTTTTTTCTATCTAAATGTCACCTTTGCTTTTATTTTCTTTCCTTTCCATACACGGAAGAAAAAATCGGAAAAATAATTACATATACTTTGCAACTTTTTTATTCTTTATTTAATTTTGGTTTTTTTTCGAGACACTGGAGTGCAGTGGCACCATCGTAACTCCCCGCAGCCCGGACTCCTGGGCTCATTGATCCTCCCACCTCAGCCTCTTGAGTGGCACCATCGTAACTCCCCGCAGCCCGGACTCCTGGGCTCATTGATCCTCCCACCTCAGCCTCCTGAGTGGCACAATCGTAACTCCCCGCAGCCCGGACTCCTGGGCTCAGGTGACCCTCCCGCCTCAGCCTCCTGAGTGGCACCATCCTAACTCCCTGCAGCCCGGACTCCTGGGCTCAGGTGATCCTCCCGCCTCAGCCTCCTGAGTGGCACAATCGTAACGCCCCGCAGCCTGGACTCCTGGGCTCAGGTGAGCCTCCTGCCTCAGCCTCCTGAGTGGCACCATCGTAACTCCCCACAGCCCGGACTCCTGGGCTCAGGTGATCCTCACACCTCAGCCTCCTGAGGAGCTGGAATCACACATGTGCACCGCCACAAACAGCTAATTTTTAAAATTTTTTGTGGAGATGGAGTCTCACTGTGTTGCCTAAACTGGCCTCAGGCTCCTGGCCTCAAGTGATCCTCCTGCCTTGGCCTCCTGATATGTTGGGATTACAGGCGTGAACCACTGTGCCCGGCCACATTTTTCAGCTTTGAAACCTTGTAATGTGAGTTCCCCCTCACTCCAGTTAGAAAGCTCATTTCTAATTTCCATATTGGCCACTTTTAATGTGTCACATTCACTAAATTAGGTTTAATGCTGGGTCCCAAAATCATAACCATAAACCTTGTTGAGGTTCTGTTTCCTTGTCCATAAAATGGGAATTACGTGAATTGCTGGAAGGGTGCGTTGCCCACGTCCTCAATAAATGACAAACTCGTGTTCAGCACATTAAACAAACCTTTAAAGGTTTTTTTTTTTGTTGTTGTTGTTTTTTTTTGTTGTTTTTTTTTTTTTTTTTTTTGAGACGGAGTTTCGCTCTGTCGCCCAGGCTGGAGTGCAGTGGCCAGATCTCAGCTCACTACAAGCTCCGCTTCCGGGGTTCATGCCATTCTCCTGCCTCAGCCTCCCAAGTAGCTGGGACCACAGGCACCCGCCACCTTGCCCGGCTAGTTTTTTTTTGTACTTTTTAGTAGAGACGGGGTTTCACCATATTAACCAGGATGGTCTCGATCTCCTGACCTCGTGATCCGCCCGTCTCGGCCTCCCAAAGTGCTGGGATTACAGGCTTGAGCCACCGCGCCCGGCCCAAAGGTTTTTAAATAAAAAAAGGAAAGGCTTTTGGTCTTTGGAAAGTTCTTCTAGTTTCTCAAGTTGGGACACCACGCCTTACCGTGCCACTCAGTTGAAGAACAGGTTCTACCTCTGGCTTTCAGAACCTCCTTAGAGCTGGTTTGGAGGTGTTCCTGCTCTCTACGTGTCCTTTCAACTAAAAACACATTTCACAGACTTTACTGTATCATATTTTCAACCAGAGTTTAAATGGGGATTGTTTGCTTTAGCTTAATAATACTACTTTACAGATCATTTAATAATTTCCAAAGTGCTTTTCTTATCTTGTCCTCACAGTAATCTGGTGAGGTTTGGTTAATATCCCCGTTTTGTGTTTGCTGAAGCAGAGGCACAGTGACTTGGTTAAGGACACGACTTGATTTCAAACCAGGTTTTGTGACCCAAATCTGAGCTTTTGTACCTCACACTGTTGCTGTGGTGTGTTACGGTGATTCTTTAGCTTAGAGACACGTTTGGATCAGGAGGTCGGCAAAGTTTTCCTATAAAGGGCCAGATAGTAAATATTGCAGGTTTTCTGGGCCAGATGATGTTTGTTTCAACTACTCAGCTCCGCTGAGGCAGTGTTGAAGTGTCCATAGACAATCCGTAAATGAACGTGGGAGGAGGCTGCATGCCAGAAAAGCTATGGATGCTGAAATTGAATTTAATGTAATTTTACATGTCTTAAAATATTCTTCTTTTGATTTCTTTCCCCCAACCATTTAAAAATGTAAAACATATTCTTAGCTTATGGGTCCTACAGAAACCAAGCGGTGGACCAGATTCGGCTGGAGGACCGTAGCCTGCCAACCCCTGGACAGCGTGCGTTTTTCCATTTCCAGTTCTATCCAAGTCTTGTGCACCCACCACCCCCCACCCCATGAAACATCTTTGTTTGCACAACTCTTTATTCTCTAGCATCTCAGCTAACAGGGAGCTGGGAGAAAGTTCAGATCTGTGGAGTGGAAGAGCCCAGGGTGAGGGGAGCTGGCGGATCACGTGGTGTCGGAAACGCCTTAAGCAAGAAGCTTGCACAGCAGAAACCAAGCTCAGGGTTCTCTGTTTTGTTTTGATTTTTACTGCCCACTATATAATTGAGTTCCTTCATGTTCTAGGAGCTCTGTCAGTTCTTTAATTTCTGCCCCACCTAGAGTTTTGAGATTTTTTTCTTAAGGTTTTTTTTTTTTTGAAAAAGAATTACAGATGTGTAGTGCATTAGTATAGTTTGATTCTTAAAAGATTCAAACACTGGCAAAAACGTGTATGTTGAATATTTAAACTCTTATTTACTGTTTCCACTTCCCAGAAGTATATGCTCTTAAGTTAAATGTGTCTTTCGGTTGATTTTAATATTTTAAAATACTGCATTTGAACATAGACAATTATATAGATGTAAACATCTGTATATAAGATGATACTGTACGTGTTCTCTGAACTTTTCCTTACAGAAAGTTGCTTGGATCACACCACAGTGGTTCGGCTTTTTGCTTTGGGTAATTTGGTGTGTGAGCAGGAGAGGTTCTCAGTTGTCGAAACAGTCACTGAACAATGAAAAAAACACAATGTCATTTTTTTTTGCTGTGGACTGTGGAATCATTTTGGAATGTCACCCTCTTTTGAGGCAGTTGGCAAGATTTGCCCGGAAGGATCAGCATAGGGTCTTTGGGTCTGAGCCCTGCGTGACTTCCTTTTCTGACAGCCTCAGATGCAGTCCTAGACTCCCGTGTCATTGAGCGCTGTCCATAACATCTTACCATGAGTGTGCTATAAAAAATACAACCTCTTCATTGTTAAGCTGTGTTAGTGTTGAGGCTTTAACCCTATTGTATCCCAAAGCAGAAGCAGAGGTAGGTATTTCAAAGTAATTGAATTTAGTAATTGAAATTTCAAAAGTAATTGCGAGATGAGAGCGTTTCCTATTTGGAAGACATCAGCTGGATTTTATTTTATTTTTCCTGAAGTTATTTTCGTTCTGTCTTGTTAGCTTTAGAAATAAGAACAGGGAAAACAGAAAGGAGGACATGTAGTGGTATAATGTTGATCTTAAAATACTTCAGAGTTCTCATTCTTTTTTTGGTATGGTACTCAATAGGTATTCTAGTCAAATGTAGGCTATAACTTTGTAAATAATTCTCTTGAAAAAGGGAGCCTTCATTGCGTTCTTGGCAGCCTGTCACGTGGTGCTCTTGTGAGTGTGGGCTCCAGCCTACATTGACCGTGAACCAGAGCAGCCCTGTTGCTAAAGTCAATGCTCGTAATTCTCTTACAGTCCTCATACCACAGATTTCCTTGCAATCATACTTTTCTTTCATTCTCTTTTTTACCTGTTTTGTTTTCAGTTTCAACTGAAATTAAATATATATATATATTTAAGTGTACTACCTCTCCATAAATCTTTTTCTAATCTGCATGCCACTATGAAAATTGAAAATAAAAACATTATTTGTATTGTTTAATAAGGATTTATTCATTAGTTGTGCACGTTCTTTATTTGCTCATTTGGTTTTAAAATATAAATGCTCTTATTTTTGCTTGATGAAAGGAGAGAAACTTCTTTTAACAAATATTTTTAGAGGCACTAAAATCCTTGATTAAAAACAGTGTTAAGGATTTTTATTTCATTGTGCTTTGGGGAGAAATGTCTTAAAATTTGTACACAGGAGTTTGTTTTATCTGTGTGACTCTAATTAAAGTTAATCAAAGTCACATGGCTTAGCAAATCACTGAAGTTTCTTTTTGGAGGTTTTTATTCATTTTAGTAATGTGATTTGTTGATTTGCTATTAATCTTTTAAAAGTAAAACATCAATAACCTAATTTTACCAAGTATCGGGTGTCTTTTTTTGGCCTACTTTACGTTACTTATTCTGTACTTTCAAGCAGGCACATAAAGGCTCAGTCTGTTTCAGCTCTGTGCACTGCTGAGCAGTGTCATACCATGACTGACCTCCTGATTAAGAGGAAGTCAGCACGTGATAGCCACATTGAGTCTGCTGGCCTTAGTTTCATGTGCTATGTGAAAGATGTGGTCGTTTTGTACACAGGATGTTATAATGGGATATTGACATTTTACGGATCCAGAATCCTGTGTGTAAATTAAGCTGACTTTGTTTTTAAGAAGACATTTTACAGTTGTAAAATTCTCGCCTATTTGAATTTTGAGATCTACATGAAACATAATCCCTGGAGTGCTCTTCCACTGTTGCGGTGTAATCTTTCCATGTGATACCTGATTTAGTTGGAAGCAACTTAATAACTATGCATGCTTAAAGGAAGCAACTTAATAAACAGGATTTTAGAGAAATGCAATCAGAATTGTAAAATGATACTAGTGAATCAATTGCATTACATAGAATTACTGGGTTAGATGTAGGTTTGAGATAAGTGGGCAGACCTGAAGCTCCTGTACCACCACCACTGTCAAGAGCATGTGAAGATTTGCCTTTTTCAAAAAAAAAAAAAAAAAAGGACTCTCTTTCCCTTGGTTCATTCAAAAATACTTCAAAAGTCTTCTTAAGTCACCTGGCTGAGGGCCACCGGAAAGTGGAGCTGGCCTTGGCTCTGACATAGGCTCAGCATGGTAGGCTAGGTAAAGTCAGCTGTGTGGAGGTGGGCACAGTTATGTGGTCAGGTGGCATGCAAAGGACAAAGAGATGCAGCTCTGAACTTGAAGATTTAAGCAATCATCTGGGAAATCGGCATAGCATGTGGCTGAGGAATCAGATTCAGGAGTGAGGTGAAGACCGTCAGGTGCAGCAGGCCCCATGTGTGACCTTCACATGTGCTTTATATGTGAAGTATAGGAAGGCGAAAAGTACCTATTGAAAATCATTTCTATTCCTTGTCAGCATATACATGTGTACTGTTAAATAGTTGCGGTTTAAACTACTTATTTTCAGTTCACTATTTTGTACACATTTTCCTATATTGGTATTATTGTTAGCATTTCTGCTGTTTTTTTGAGTTAGAATTTAGGGTGGCCTCTCAAGAATATTTTGTCATACTGATCCTATCTGCAGATATACATTGTGGTAGGTTCTGGGTATAAAAATGTAAATGGTAGCAGCTGCCATTTACCAAAGATCCACCTGCTAGCCCTCCTGCTTTGTAGATGAGGGGATTGAGGCCTGGGGAGATGAGGAACTTGCCTCAGCTCCTGGAGCTGTGTTGGATTCCTGCTCTTGTTCTGTCTCCCTTGTAAAGCAAGAGGGGTGTTGTTCTCCTTTGGTTTGTAAACTCTCTTGCTATTTCACAGCCTCTGGTGTCCAGAAGACAAACAGACAAGGGCAACCAAACCTTCTAAATTTTAGAACACAGGTTTCCTCAGGGGTCTCTGATCTCTTGATCATTTTTATTTTGCTGGTGGTTTCAAGACAAACTTGACATGGAAGGTGATCCTTGAGTCAAGGCCTGAAAGATGTGGAACCAGCCCCCAATAATTTCTGGAATCGTGTGTCTTAAGGCTTCTGATCAGTGAGAATGTGAGAGCACCAGCACCAATATTTTGCACAGCAGCGGGTCTTATGTGGGAGGGGCAAGAGTGAAGAAGAGCTATATGAAGTGCATATTATTTGTATTTGCTTGTGGATTAGTTTGCTGTTGCTGTACAACACATTGAGTGGCATAAAAAAACACACATTGATTATGTCAGAGTTTCTGGAGGTTAGGAGTCCAGGCATGGCTTAGCTGCCATCCTCTGCTTGGGGTCTCAGAGGCTGCAATCCAGGTGTCAACCGGGCTGCATTCTCATCTAGAGGCTTGGCTGGGGAAGGCCGCCTCAGACTGTTGGCAGAATGTATGTCCTGGTGGCTGTAGAATTCATACCTGCCTGCTTCTTCAATGCCACCAGCAGAAAGAGAATCTCTAACTTTTGGGAAGGCCTGGACCCTCTTTTGACGGGCTCACCAGATTAGGTCAGGCCCATCCAGGACACTGTTTTAACTTAATGTCATGTGATTAGGGAGGGGCTTTAATTATGTCAGCAAAGTCTCTTCCTTTGCTATATTTTCTTAGTTAGATGCAAGTCACAGGTCTTATCCATACTCAAGAGGAGAGGATTACACAGAAGTGTGGCTACCAGGGGCATAAATCCCATGGATTTATTTTAGAATTATTTATTTTATAACTACAGGTTGTGTGTTATAGTTCATAAAAATAGCAGTGGTTTCTGTTGGTCTGTTTATGCTGCCATGACAAAATGCCAGACAGAATTTCTCCCTCTCAGTTCTGGAGGTTGGCAGTCCGAGATCAAGGTGCTGGCAAGGTAGTTTTCATTCTGAGGTCTCTTTCCTGGGCTTATAGGCAGCTACCTCTTTGTGTGCCCACATGGTCTTTCTGAGCATGTGCAGGGGGAGAGAGAGGATGCAGGAGCCTGTGCATGCCTGTACCAGAAGCCTGGTCTCTTCTTACAAGGTCATCAGTCCTGTCAGATTAGAACCCATGCTCATGGCCTCTTTTAACCTTCGTTACCTCTTCATAGACGCTAGTCCCAAATACAATCATATTGGACATTAGCGTTTCGACATAGGAATTTTAGTGGGGGACACAATTCATTCTGTAGCAGGCTAAGGAAGTCTTCTAGTTTACATTGTGCTTATCTCAAGGGATATCAGTTGGGGTATAAATGCCTTCCCCAAAAAGCATCATGACCCTTATATTATAATATGACCTTGGGCAAATTACCTGCTCTGGGAGATGATTTCCTTCAACTAAAATAGTGGTTGGCATCATTAACTGCTTTGCAGGATTTTTGTTCGCATTGGTTGTGCCATGTGTAAATCACCCATAGTGTGCCGTGTGCACAGGAGGTGCTCATTAAATGGTGGCTGTTGTTACTGTATTTGTGCCTTGATATTTCTACATCTCTCTCTCTCTTTTTTGAGAGAGTCTTCCTTTGTCACCCAGGCCGGCATGTGGTGGCATGATCACAGCTCATTGCAGCCTCAACCTCCCAGGCTCAAGTGATCCTCTGTCCTCAGCCTCCTGAGTAGCTGGGACTACAAGCATGTGCCACCAGACCTGGCTAAGTTTTGTATTTTTTTGTTTTGCTATGTTGCCCAGGCTGATTTCTTTTTTTGATTATTATCTACCTTAAATGATGAATTCCCCATGAATCCTTCCATTTCTTCCAAAAAGAAGTGGTTACCCTCCCCTGAACTCACAGAACAGTGGCATTTATAAGCCTCTGTCCTGTGGTATTTATAAGCTTATTTTTGCAGTGTATTATTTGTATACATCTTTTGTTTCTTCTGTTTCTTAAAGTCAAGGACCTTCTTATACTTTATCTTTTTCATAGTGCCTTGTACATTAATATTTATTCAGTTTAAACAATGTTGAATGAATGAATAAACGAATGGGCATGGCCTCTGAGGTAATTTGTTTCCGCTTTCATCTAAATTTTTGTTTCTCAATCCTTTCCAACTCACGCCTTCTTTTGAAAATGTAAGTTTCCTTATACCCCTTCCACTTTTCAGATATCTCCTCCCAAAAGACCAGGCCTGCAGCCCCCATCTCCCTTGACAAGACAAGCTCGACTTTTCCTACAGATCCTCAACAATTGAGATTATTTTATCAAGTTCCACTTTCATGTGGTATGTTATAAAAAAAATAGCTTTCCTCCTTTTCCAAATAGAAAATTATAACACGGGAATATATATATATATATTTTATACGGAATCTTGTGCTGTTGCCAGGCTGGAGTGCAGTGGGACTGTCTCGGCTTGCTGCAACCTCCGCCACCTGGGTTCAAGCAGTTCTCCTGCCTCAGCCTCCCAAGTAGCTAGGACTACAAGCGCATCCTGCCACGCCCTGCTAATTTTTTTTTTTTTTCGTATTTTAGTAGAGACGGGGTTTCACCATGTTGCCCAGGCTGGTCTCAAACTCCTGAGCTCAGCCAAAATGCCCACCTTGGCCTCCCAAAGTGCTAGGATTACAGATGTGAGCCATTGCACCCGGCCTATCCTGGTGTATATTTTAACTGGACCCTTCTTGTAGCCCTCGTTCTTATTTGTGTAGCATTCATTCATTTTCACCCTTGAGAATTACTGCTCTAAACAATTTCTGATATACTATAGAATCCTGTTATAGGAAGTAGTGAAGTTAGAATTAAGTGTTCAGGTGTGGTATTGTGTCTTCACCACCTTTGCACGTGTGTAAGAGATTATTCTGTCTTCCCTTTATATGATTCTTTTTTAATGACAGGGTTAAATTGATATGCATTTGAATTTGTTGAACCCTATTCTCCAAAATGATTCCAGTTTGTGGCACTTAAGAAGTGACCCTAGACATATATTAGGCTTTCATAAGACCTTTCTCTCCAGAGCTTATAGCGCTTTGCAAACATTACCTTATCAATACTTAGGGCATCCTTGTGAGCCAAGCAAGAACTGGGAGCTGTTGCTGTTTTTTTTTTTTTTTGCAGTGGAATAACACTAGAGGTTCAGGAGGGGCCTGCCCTCCAGACCATCTCAAGGATGGGTGTGCTGGTCAGACCCTGCCTTCGTGCTCCCGCGCTGTGGATTCTTCACGATAGCCTGCACCACGAGAGTGGGTACAGTGTGCCAGCAAACAAAATGCTTTTGGTCACAAGATAATAGAGTAAATTTATAAGGTGATATTTATTTTTAAAGGAATACATAAGAATCAAAATTCCATGTACTGAAAGGAAGGTAAAATATTAATACATCAGGAGTGGTGGCTTACGCCTGTAATTCCAGCACTTTGGGAGGCTGAGATAGGAGGATCACTTGAGCCCAGTAGTTCGAGACCAACCTGGGCAACATGGCAAGACCCTGTCTCTACAAAAAAATACAACAAAACTTAGCTGGGCCTGGTGGAACGCACCTATGGTCCTAGCTACTAGGGAGGCTGAGGTGGGAGGATCACCTGAGCCAGGTAAGCCATGATTGCCACTGTACTCCAGCCTGGGTGACAGAGTGAGAGTCCCTGTCTCAAAAATAAAAACACCAATGTAATGTACATCTGGTCTCCACAGGGAGCCTCTTTTAAATTCAAGGTGACTTATTTGAAAGAGGCCGTGTTTGGAATTGGATTGCAGTGAATGGGGGTTGTTTTAAGTCTGCCCCCCTCTATATTCTGGAAGTTATATTATGCCTTTGAAAACAAATTGGCTTGGCGTGGTCAATCCTGCTTTTAGTTAATGTTGAGGATGTGGGAAATGGAACCATGAGCTTGCGGGAGAGATTGGGTCCCAGGATTTAGGGACCTGTGTAGAATTGGGCATCTTTCTGAGAAGGCAGATTTGTGGTAAAGAAAAGTAGAATCTTTGGCTGGTTTGATGTTTATGTGGGTGCACTTGAAATAGGATGTTGTAGGCAATGCTGTTTCACTTTTGTGAGGATGATACTCAATAACTTTTAAAAATCCCCTTTCCTCCCTTGTTCTTACACCTCATTTTTTTTTAAATACAAAAAATGCTTTTTACTCTAACTCTGTTAATTGTGATGACAGGTTTTTAGGTGAAGACCCATCAATTATCAATAGACTATTACATATTAAATAGTGAGCAAGAAGAAATTCAATATAAAAGTGTGTATATAACAATAATATTCAAATATTGTTGAAAAACTGCATGCTTATGTGTTTTGAGTATACATAAAATGGATATATTTTGTATCTCCATTGTAAATTCCTAAAATTTCTGGTCATGGCTTTTTTATTGGAAAGCCTAAGAAAGGAAGAGTATGGGAAATTGAAATGGCTGGCAGTAGACAATTAGTATGCCATTCTAAGATAGTGCTGCTTTTATCTTGATATAGACATATCCAGACATATGTATATATTTTGTAATGTAGGGTAAAATTTTCTACTGTTGAGTGTGTCCATATACATTCTAGTTATTATTTTAAGATAGTAAAAATCCTTCATGCCCTGATGCTAGATTGGTATATTAATTCATTTAGCAGAAGGGTATTGATACGGAGTGTAATTAGCATGAAACACTTTCAACTTTTTTAGGCTGAAAAGGATAATGTAACTTCTTTAGTTTTCTTCCTTTCTCCCTTTTTCCCCACACCCATTTTTAAAATAGCAGTGCTTTTCATACTGTCAGAATTTCATGTTGTGACACCCTACTCAGAAGTTATGACAGCAGGGTAATGACAGCAACTGCCTCCTGAGAATCAATCAGGCAATTAATTTTGTAAATGAAATGCTGATTATACAAAGCTTCACATGAGAGGCCCAGTGATTAAAATCAATTTAACAAATTGTTTCAGGTGGGACTTGATTAATAATTTGCCATAAATGCTAAGGATATATGACCAGCATACCTTGTTGTTGCTGTTACTATCCAACTGTATATAAAAATCGACAGGTAAGCTCTATCTATCTTTATATTATTGACACTTTGCTTGTTTGTTTACCTAACTAGGCCTAGATAACAGTGAAAATGGAATGCATTTTTACATTTTTATATCATTGTAGTTCATGTTTTCCTATGTTCTGCTTTTTTTTTTTTTTTTTTGAAACGGAGTCTCGCTCTGTCACCCAGGCTGGAGTGCAGTGGCACAGTCTTGGCTCACTGCAAGCTCCGCCTCCCGGGTTCACGCCATTCTCCTGCCTCAGCCTCCTGAGTAGCTGGGACTACAGGCGCCCGCCACCACGCCCGGCTAATTTTTTGTATTTTTAGTAGAGGCAGGGTTTCACCGTGTTAGCCAGGATGGTCTCGATCTCCTGACCTCGTGATCCACCCGCCTCTGCCTCCCAGAGTGCTGGGATTACAGGCGTGTGCCACCGCTCCCGGCCAACCTGTGTTCTGCTTTAAAAAACATTCCCCATACAGGTTTGAGTTCAACCAAGTTAAATAAGTTTTTTCTACATAGGACATTTTAGATTTTTCTAATGTTAATATATGTTATGAATCTTAAAGAATGGTGTGTGCTTTATACACATTTTCCATTCTTAATTACAATAACATCTATTCGTATACTTTGGGAAATACTGTTTTTAGAATACTAGAAATAGTGACATTATAGCATGGAAATTAAAAAATGCGTATGTTTGGAGCATTATAATTTGAATTCAGAAGTCACTTGGAATAGGAGATGGATGTCTTTCCAGCAGTCACATACCAAACATTTATTAAGTGCCTGTTGTAAGTCAGACAGTGTATCGATTTTCATAATTTTATTACTTATACTTGACACAAGTAGGAAGACAGTACAGTATTGTTTAGAAAAGGATGGCTTGGAGAGAGGTAAGGGTTAAAAGATGCACTTGGGTTTCTTTAATTTTGGATTTTTATTAAAGAAACTATAGCAGTAATAGTTGTCTACTGGGTGTCAGAAATTGGGGCTATGAGGAAAATTAGGGTGAGGAAAAGAACATATCTGGCCTTAAAGAACTTACTGTCTGGGCCGGGCGCGGTGGCTCAAGCCTGTAATCCCAGCACTTTGGGAGGCTGAGACGGGCGGATCACGAGGTCAGGAGATCGAGACCATCCTGGCTAACACGGTGAAACCCCCTTCTCTACTAAAAAGTACAAAAAACTAGCTGGGCGAGGTGGCGAGCGCCTGTAGTCCCAGCTACTCGGGAGGCTGAGCCAGGAGAATGGCGTAAACCCGGGAGCGGAGCTTGCAGTGAGCAGAGATCCGGCCACCGCACTCTAGCCTGGGTGACAGAGCGAGACTCCGTCTCAAAAAAAAAAAAAAAAAAAAAGAACTTACTGTCTGATAAAGGAGGCAGAGGTAAACCATGAGTTGCAGTCGATGGTGATAAATTGACTGTCTGTTAAATAAGAGAGCTGTGGGGAACGGTGGAGCCTTGTGAAGGCAGGCTGCTGTACTCACTGGTATTTCCCCAGTCTGGAAGTGCTGCTTCCGTTTACAGGGCAGCCACAGCTGTGCTGGGTACAGAGTGTTCTAGAAATGGGCTTGGAGTTGTTTGCTCAGGCGTCGGCTTGGCGGTACGTAAGAGGGCTGTCCGGGTACAGGGCGGGCTGAGGCCTGATGGGTCGCAGGGCCTGTCACTTTGAGGCGAACCGTGTTTGTTTGAATTTGTCCTTCTGGAGTTTGGATTTTTCGGACCCCTTTGTGTCCTCTCTCTTCCTTTTGATCTTCAGGGATGTTTATCGATAAGATTTCTGATCAAAGATTGGGGCAGAAAGGAGAAGTATCTCTAACAGCCCACATTCTTTTTGATACCACAGCATAATTGGAAGGTCTGTCAGGGAGGGAGAAGGAACGATTCTAGAACTATAGCACTTTAGAAGGTAAGGAACTTCATCCCATTTGCCCTTTAAGTTAAAAAAAAAAAAAAAAAAAAAGGGCCAGGTGTGGTGGCTTACACCTGTAATTCCAGCACTTTGGGAGGCCGAGGTGGGTGGATCACCCGAGGTCAGGAGGTCAGACCAGCCTGGTCAACAGGGCAAAACCCTGTCTCTACTAAAAATACAAAAAAAATTAACCAGGCATGGTGGGCAGGAGAATCACTCGAAGTTGGGAGGTGGAGGTTGCAGTGATCTGAGATTGCATCACTGCACTCCAGCCTGGGCGACAGAGTGGGAGAATCTGTATCAAAAAAGCAGCCTGATGTTGTGACTCACACCCATAATCCCAGCACTTTGGGAGGCCGAGGCAGGAGGATCACTTGAGCCCAGGAGTTTGAGACCAGTCTGGGGAACATAGCAAGACCCCATCTCTAAAAAAAAAAATTAGCCAGATGTGGTGGCACATGCTTGTGGTCCCAGCTATGTGGGAGGCTGGGGTAGGAGTATGGGTTGAGCCCAGGAATTTGAGGCTGCTGAGAGCTGTAATTGCACCACTGGACTCCAACCTGTGTAACAGAGCAAGACCTTGTCTGACTCTTACACACACACACACACACACACACACACACACTTTTATTTTGAAATAATTTTAAATTTACAGCAAAGTTGCAAGAATAGTGCAGAAAAATCCCGTGTGCCTTTTATTCTGATGCACAACATTTTTACATTTTGCTACATTTACTTTATTATTCTGTCTGTTCATCCATCCATCTGTTCATCCATCATTTATTTGTAATGTATTTTCTCAGAATCATTTTTGAGAGTAGGTTGTATACATTCCACTTCTTTACTCCTGGATACTTCAGAGTGTATTTCCTAGGAGCAAGCATATGCTCTTACACACACCTCAGTGCAATTATCACTGTCAGGAAACTTAGATTTGATTGCATACTTTAACCTACAGTCTATATTCTAATTTTGTCTATTGTCCTAATAGCATCTATATAGCAATCTTCTTTCCTTCAGTATAAGATTCTGTCTGGCCTTTATATGTTGAGTTTAGTTGCCCTATTTTTTTTTTTTTTTTTTTTTTAGAATATAAGATTTGACCATATATAAGTCATGGTAACTTGTTTTTCTTTAATCAACCACATTACAGTAAGAGTCAATATATGCATTCTCATAGTTACAGCTCTGGCAAATTAGATATCTAATAGGGTCCTATCTCTGAAAAGCATTTTAAAAACAGGGGCAAGTAGCCTGTGTATCAGCAGGACAAGCACCCTTTGTCCCAAGATAGGTAAGTCAGTTGGTAATTTTCATGTCTTAATTGGCATTTTCTTTAATAAAAGTTTTAAGTTGTTTATTTAAAATATTGATAAAATAGTTGGAAAGAGGCATGGTAGCAACCATAGGGATTGCTGGGGAAATTAGTAACTTCTCTGTCTTTAGGTAGCGCTCTGATACGTATTTGGAATTGTTTATCCTTGTAAATCACGCTAAACATCTTTTGAATGATTGAGGGAGGTATTATTATTTTTACTTGAGAGGTAGGGAAGTTGAAGCTTAGAGCACTTCAATAATTCACCTAACGTTTCATGGCTAGTCAGAAGTAGGAGAGAGGTGTGAACCCAGGTGTACCTGATGACATACTTTTATGCTCTTTACATTTTACTGGAGATGGCAAATTGCTTTTTGCTTATGCAAATTCTGACAGTTGACACAACTGCCCGCAACTCTGCAGGACAAAGGATTCTGAGGCTTACTGGACTTAGGGAAAATAATGCTAGGATTGATTAGCAATGTCTGTCTTCTGCACATTGATGGAGCAATAGAGGGTTTCCATGCCTCATTGATTATTCTGGAATTATACCTCCATATAATAATGATGATAATAAAATCTATCCTTTTTTTTTTTTTTTTTTTTTTTTTAAAAAAAGCCTGTTATATACCAAGAACTTGAATATATTGTCTCCAGTTCTATAACAGCTCTGAAATGATAGTGGTAGTGTTCTTTGTGTACAGATCCATTAACTGAGGTGCAAAGAAGTTAAGTGGTAGCTTTCTTCAGCATCACACAGCTACAAGTGGTGGGGTTAAAATTGGACATATTCTCACAAAAGCTTCCTTCTCAATTTGAATCTGTATTTGTATGGGAAATATACCATATTATTTCTCCTTTTAAAATAAGTGCTTGCTACTAGGCTGTCAGTAGTGACACATTGATATGAACAATATTGCATACTTAGAGATGTAAATGTTAGAAAATGTTAAAGCCATGATAAAAGCTTTACAATTTTTTTGGGTAGCAAGAGTAATAAATGTGAGGAAAAATGGAAATATATTCTATTACTATTTTGGTATTCCTTTTAGATCTAATTTACTCTCAAAATAAACAATATATATAGCCTTTGGTTTGTTCATAAAATTATTACATTTGCTAAATTAAATTTAAAAGTATAGTTTAGTCAGACAGTAATTTACTCATTGAATTGACTTACAAGCTGCTGAGCTTTGGGGGATGAAGCTAATAATAGATTTTGCCAACTTATAAAAATCAAGGAAAAACTGGGGAACCAAAATAGTCTTCCTTTCTGGACTTATTCTGTAGCACCTGGATGATAGCTGTAGATGGGTTTGATACTTGTTTTTCTCCTCTTCTGTATTCCTGTTCTTCTGGGACAGTCTAGGCTGGGGGACAGACATTGATCAAGTAGTCACAGAGATCAGCCCACTGTTACTCTGAGAGGATCCTGCCCAGGCCTGGAGTTCAGGGAGGGCTCCTCTAAGGACATGATGTTGGAGCTGAGTTCTGCAGGAGGAGAGCAGAGCTCATTCTAGGTCAAAGAATGGCATATTTGAAGGCCCGGTGGTGGAATATATGTGGGTTTTCTAGAGCCCCGTGCGGGCCAGCATGGTTGGCCCGGTGGTGGAATATATGTGGGTTTTCTAGAGCCCCGTGCAGGCCAGCGTGGTTGGAGGGAGATTTCCTGCGGGCAGTGATGGTGGGTCCCACAGATTGACTTGGTAAGGAGCTGGCTGTGGTGGAGAGGAGAGGAGGGGTCAGGACGTGTCCTGGATTCTGACTTGGACATCTGGGTGGATGGGGTGTCTTTGAAGTCAGAGAGAGGCAGAGGGGAGCCTGTGGATGTCTGGGCAGGAATGTTGCAGAGTTCTGGGGCTTGGAGGAAGCAGCCAAGGGAAGCAGTGTGTGGGAGACAGAAGCTTGGGGAAGTGATGGAAGCCGTGGTCTGGGTGAACTTGTGAAAAGTGAAGCTTTGTCTGCAGGGAGGGGAGACTAGAAGGGTCTTTACCTCTTCTATCTTGTGGTCATCAAGAGGCCTAAATTCTAGTTAGAGCCCTGCTGTTTAAGCGGCCATGTGGTATTGAGGAAGCCGTTCCTTTCTCATGTCAACAAATGTTAATTATGCCAGGCATTGTAGTAAGTGCTAGGTATGCAAAGATGAGTAAGACAAAAATTTCACCTTGAAATTAACAGTCTGCTGGGGAGACAGGAAAATATGTAGATTGAATTATTGAGTGGTTTAGTTCTGACTTCAATTTACTAATTTGTTAAGAGTAGAAGAAAAGAAATTTAGGAAGTTCTTTTTATGTGATAAATCCTGTGGTATCTCATTTAATCCACCAGCAACACTGCAAGGTGAGTATGATTGTATTCTGTTGAATAGCATAAGTTTACATAGCTAATAAGCAGCACAGGCAGGATTCTCACCCAGGTTTGTCTGACTTGAAACCCCCTGCCTGCTCCCTTATAACCTTTTCTTCAAATTATGTTTCTAAACTTTGGATTGATTTTATATATAAAAAAGATGTAGGAATCTGAAGTGGTCAATAGGTGGTCACCTAAAGGCAAATACAGTATTGTACTTGCATAGCAAGAGTAGTAAAGGAATGGGAGGCTTCCTGGGAACCGGTGTAAAGGTTTCTGTTTGGATCTGCTTCAAGAATGCTGATGCTTGGATTTAAATATCAGTCTTTATGAATAGCTTTGGTGGTGAGTCCAAGGCTCTGTCTCCCCTCAACACCTCTTCAGTGTTTTCATTGATGAAGACTTGGATGAAATAGTATGCTGATTTCATTGATGGTTGATGTCAAGCTAGAAAATGCAGTTGCTGTAATATGTTAGAGCCAAATCAAGATCTGTAAAACAATCTCATCCTGGTAGAATGGTGTTCAGAAATAAGCGAAATGCAAACAAGCAGAGATAAAGACAAACTTCTACTAGGGTCAGCTCACCAAGTGTCTGATCGGAGATGGAGAGGTGGCGTTTAGTCAGCTGATGGTGGGGATGGGGCTGCCAAGAGTGCAGAGCTCTTAGACTGTATTGTTAGCAGTGCAGGTTCTTGGAGAAAGGAAGCAAGAACGGCTCCCCCAAACCCCCATAATACCTTTTGTGTTGAGGGGGCTGAGAATGGGTGTATGTCACACAGAAAAGGGAAATAGCTTACAGCGCTCTTCAAATATGCTACCAAAAGACCCAAGTAATACCAATGGGTATAAATGACAGGGAGCAAACTTTTGTTACATAGGAGGAAGAAATTCATAACATTCATTGTAGATGCTTTGAAAGGATTTGTATGTACATCACTTATGGACCAGTGAGGCTCTCTGCAGTTCTAAGATTCTGAGTTACATTGCTGAATCTTTGAATCTTTGGTCAGGGTGTCTTAAGAATTGTGATCATGTGAGAATATATTAAAGTACTTTGGAAATGCATAGCATATGTTGTTATTATTTGATGATGTAAGTCTGGGATCTTTGGATGGGTTTCTAGAATGGATTCCGTGAACTCCTCTGACACTGTATGCTAAATTGGGGATTCCGTGGTTCCACAAATACATATGTTCTCTGCATCTTGCTTAAGAAAACCAAAACCAAGACCAAAAACACAGGCAGTGGTCATATTTCTAAGTCAGTTATGAGTGTTTTGAGGTCTCTCCCCCAACATTGCTAATGACATCATGGTTAGAGGGCACCAATGATTTGATAGTTCTTAGAGTTAATAACAAAACAACTTTTTCTGCTTTGTCTAATATCTTTTTTTTTTTTCAGTGGAGAAGGGGTTTCACCATGTTGGCCAGGCTGATCTTGAACTCCTGACCTCAAGTGATCTGCCCGCCTCAGCCTCCCAAAGTGCTGGGATTACAGGTGTGAGCCACCATGAGTGGCCAGTCTTGTCTAATATCTTAGAATCCCATTTCTTGATCCTTTCTGTACCATTGGAAAATGTGGCAAATATTCCTGTATTGACAAAAGAAGAACTTGATACGAGATTTAGGAAGTTCTTGAATATGTTGATACTCACATTCGAAGTTCCAACGTGTTAGTTCAAGGCTTAATAAGCAGGCACTATTTTGTTGTGCACTGAAGTAAAAAACATAGTGGTTTTAGATGCAGGGTTGCATGTTATCCTACTTCAGTCTGATGATCATGTGTAGAAGCACCAGACCAGAGAAGGGACTGTGGACCTGAGGCGGGAGACTTGACTCTGGTCTGAGGCCTGCCACCCCAAGCCTCTCTTGTGTCATCGGGCATGAGAGAATCTCTTTGGCGATTACATTCTGCAGTAGTGGTGGCAGTGGTAGCTGAGATTCTTGGTTCTTTCTGGCTTGGAGAGGAGTAGGTACTTGTTATGAAACTAGGGGAGAGTCTTTAGTGCCCACTCTTACTTTTGCCATTAACGGGTTTTTATGCCGTTAGGAGAAGAACCTGACCAGAGTGTGCATTCAGTATTATCGTTGTCTTTACTTGTGTCTTCTGCAGGTGTGTACAGCAGCTCTGAAGTCTGTCCCACGGTGGCTTCAGTGTGGTGCCACTGGCACGTGGTGGGGGACCTCTGTGGTGAGGTGGAGTGGGTGCCCACTACCCACTGTTGTGTGTGTGCCGTGACCAGGCGGGTGTGTGAGGGTGGAAGACAGGCTAGACGGCCATGTTGCATCCACCTCCTGTTCTCCCTTTACGGAGGGCCAGAGTAGTGTTTGTAGTATGCTCAGGGAAAAACAGAGGCATTCCGAGCTATATTTAGACACCATCACAGAAAAGTAAACACAGATTGCTTCCCGATATGACAGCAACTATTTACAGGCCACCGTGGCTGACCCCGATCCTTATTGAGATTGTTTCACATGGCTGTGATCCGTGTGCATCAGCGTTGAAGAAATGGCACGTTACCTGACATGTCCTCTCCATGCCTGCGTGTGGTCCACTGTGTTGGTTTGTTACGGCTGGGCCATGGATTCTCTACTTCTGTACGGTTGGGCTGTTCCATTTTTTCTCAATGAGTAGATAGGCCTTGGGCTCCAGGTGCTGCCATAGCCCCTGTGACCTCTGCGAGCCTTTATAGCGCTGATGAATTTGATGTTCATAATAATTGCAAGGTGGGTTTTATTTCTCCTTTAGTGAATGAGAAAACTAAGAAATAAAGTCACAGTGTACTCAAGGTCCCTGGTGGGACAAGGCTGTGAATCCATTCTGAATCCAGAGCCCCTGCTGCCTTGCTGGGCGGTGCCATTCGGTATACAGTTGCAGACGTGATTAAACACCCCTGCCCTGTTTGAGCGAGAGAAATAGAACAGATTACGAAAGTTTTCTTTAGTTACTGGTAAGAGAATGTTGTTTCCCAAACAATGGTTCAAAAGGGGGAAGAGTTTTCTTTTCTATCAGCTGTTGTTTAATCCACATGGTTAGAAATGATTTTAGATCAACAAGATTTGATAGTTCTTTCTGTGGATTTTTTTTTTTTTTTTTTTTTTGTTTTTGTTTTTTTTTGTGAAGCGTTTCTCCAATTTGTGGTTGAAGGAATTGGGCTGAAAAAAGTAGTAAAATATGATATTCGTAAAGACAGCTAATAAACTATGTCCTTAACTTGATATTTAGGAGCAAATACAATTACACAGATACCTTTTACTACAAATACATGTGTAGGGATACTCTGAAAGTGTGATAACAGATTATCTAAATATGAAAAGGATAAAGTATATCTAAAGTATGCTGAAAGTATATAAGCAAGTTGTCCTTTAACTTGGCTCATCTTAAAAAGGATAGTTGGATTCCCAGGCCAGCCTCTGAAAGCCTATTTAACATGTAATACAGCTGAATTGTGCTACCCAATACGTTTAGAAGAATCTGTATACAAACATTTCTTAAAAATAGACAATGTATTTCTTCCTTAGAGAGAGAGAGAGAATAACTCCTACTTACATGTACATCCAAAAGCTTACTTTGAATAAGGAGGAAGAAAGTCTTATCAAGTAAAAAAAAATTCATTAAAAGCCAAGTAACTAAAACCAGACTGGTTAGGTTAAGAGCTCTTTGAAAATGGTGGTGTATATATTGTGGCCTTCACAGCACTTGTCTTATTTTCTGGAATTGAAACTCAAGCTGCAGCAGTTGTGGAATGCCATCTAGAAATGAAAACATGCTTGGATAACCTATTTAGAGAAGTTGTTGAGAACTGTTTTTGATATGGATGATAACCCTGATAGAACATAAAGTTTCAGTGAGAAATGAAAATGGTCATACCCGGATAAATGTTAAAAAAATACATAAAATTGGCCGGGCACAGTGGCTCATGCCTGTAATCCCAGCACTTTGGGAGGTCGAGGCGGGCGAATCACTTGAGGTCAGGAGTTCGAGAACAGCCTGGCCAACATGGCAAAATCCTGTCTCTACAAAAAATACAAAAGTAAGCTGGGTGTGGTGGTATGTGCCTGTAATCCCAGCTACTCGGGAGGCCGAGACATGAGAATCACTTGAACCCGAGAGGTGGAGGTTGCAGTGAGCTGAGATCACACCACTGCACTCCAGTCTGGGTGACAGAGTGAGACCCTGTCTTAAAAAACAAAACAAAACAAAAAACTTAAAATTGCTTCAGATTAGATGTGAATATGAGCAGCAGCTTGGCCTTTCTGTTTTCCAGAAGTCCTAGATTTGTGTTTTTTTTTTTTTTTTTTTGAGTCTTGCTCTGTTGCCCAGGTTGGAGTGTACAGTAGCGCGATCTCGGCTCACTGCAAGCTCTGCCTCCCAGGTTCAAGCAGTTCTCCTGCCTCAGCCTTCTGAGTAGCTGGGATAACAGGTGCCCGCCACCACTCCTGGCTAATTTTTTTGTGTTTTAGTAGAGACGGGATTTCACCGTGTTGTTCAGGCTGGTCTTGAACTCCTGAGCTCAGGCAATCCACCTGCCTCAGCCTCCCAAAGTGCTGGGATTACAGGTGTGAGCCACCATGCCCAGCCAGCTTTTGGTTTCTTCAAGGGACTAGTAGTGAGAAGCAAGAGTTGAGACCCTCAGTTGTACATTTTTTATGCTCAAAATAGTGAGAGTAGTACACAGCAGGATGGATTTGGACTGTGGATGAATATTTAATAATAGGCCATAAGGAGAGGTTAAAATTAAATAATTTGTACTGTATGAGTATCTGTTTTTCTATCTGAAGTCTCGTTGAAAGATATTTGATGCATTTTGAGAGGTTCAGATAATCTGTGTATTTCATGCTTTCAATTTTCAGAAATCTCAGGGTTAAGCTAACATTTTTGACATGGTGCAAATTAACTGAATTTTAAGTAGGACTGTGAGAGTTGATGGCAGTGATGAGACAGATATTACAAAACAATTTTAGTCACTGATAAGATGAATTTGCTGCACTGTTATCTATAGCATTAAAACATAGACATTCCAATCATTTTCCCATTCAACATTTCTGCTTTAATTAAGGCAGTTTTGGTCGTGCACTATTTGAAGAGAAATAAGTAGACGTTTCCTATGCCCTGGGCTGTCTAGATTGAATGTGAAGATAGGACTGCCTCAGGGCCCTGTATTGGAAATTTAGCCTGAAATTTGATTTACTCAGCCTCTCCATAGGCCCTTCATTCAGTTGGCTGATTTTGAAATCACCAACTCAGCCCTGATTTTCATACTTCCGTAAAAAGTTTTACCCTTTTCAGGAAAATCTAGAAAATAATCACATTTTATTTTTATCAGGCATAAATTCTAGTTTAAATAATTATGAGAAAATGAATTCTTAGCCCTAGATTTTAGTTTTATTACAAATATATCAACATATATGTTTGTACACTTAATTACGAAGGTGACTCAGGTTGTGCAAAATCAGTATATTGTTTGGGCAAAAAATGTACTGTCATTTAATTTCTGTCATTTTAAGTCCAAACACTGTCTTGGCTAGTGAAAGTAGTAACAGTTTAAAATTGCATCACATGGTGAATTTCGAGCAGAACAGTTCTTTGTAGGCTGTGGGTCCTGGAGCAAAGCACCCTCTTTCCTCCTGTGTCCTCCACAGAGCTTCATTCAGGTGAGATGGGTTCCTGGCACATTCCTGTGGATCCCTCGGGGCTGAGCTCAGGTATTTCCTATAGGAAGCCTTTGTTAAAACCCATCCATGACAGACCCAGTGAGACACCCTTTTCTCGCCTTGCCTTGGTACTTTGTCCGTTCTGGATGGCTGCTGTGTTGCACTGCGACCTGTTCAGTCTGTCTCCTTCAGTGAATCTCCAGGACATGGAAGCTTGTTCATCTTTCTGCTTCCAGTGCTGGGCACAACACACACAGTAGGTACTTAGTAAATGTGTGGTGAATGGATTCACCAAGTCCTTAAAGTGAACACCAGAATATTGAGGAAGAAAGAGAATGGGACGGACCCATGCAGCCTTGGAGTGGGAGTGCCGGTGGAAGGGAGGACTGGCAGTTCTCAGGGTCTGCGCTCCTGTCTTCCGTCTTCACCTCCCCTCCGTTCCTCCTCTTCCAGCCTCAGCCCTCACTTCTGCAGTGAGATTGTCCTTGCCAAGCACAGCAGTGGCCTTCTTGTCGAGTATAGCAGAAACCTTTACCCTTCACCTGACTGCATTCCTGGTCTGCATTTGGTACACCTGTTTTGTTGCTACACCTGGCTCCCTTCCCTCGTGTAATACCACACTGTCCAGAGTCTCTACATTTTCTGACCATTCTTCCAGCTTGTCTGTGGGTTCATTTTCCCTTTTCCCTTAAGCGGTGATATTCTCTAGGATTCTGTTCACTACCCATTGTTTTCCTTTCATATATTCCTCCTAAATAAAGTTCATGGGTTTTATTGCTTCCTATTGATTAATTCATCAATTAATGTGCTGGGTACACTGTTCAGCTTATGCCCTGGAGATATCATAGTGAATAAAACAGAGAAAATCCCCGCTCTCTGGGAGTGGATGTCCTCTTTGCTGACTTCTCTACCTGTTTTTCTAGGTCAGGCCTTACTCCCCAAGCTGCAGCTCATTGTGTCTCTTCCTTCTGGGTATTTTCACCTGGATTTCATATCAGAGCCTCAAGTTTCCTGTGTAGACCACTGAAGGCTCCCACTCCTGGGGATACGGTGATTGGCTTCTCCCTCTGCACACTCCATCTCATTTGGCTCCTGGCTTCCATCACTCATTCGGTCTCCAAATCCTGCCGCATTTCCCTCCTAACTGTGCCTTGGAGCTGGGCTTGCTTCCTCCCACCACTGCTGCCAGTTCAGGACCTCAGCCTCACCTGCCTGAAAGGGCAACGTGACCTGCTTCCAGCTGGGTCGGGTGCCCAAGGGAGCAGTCCTGTGTTCTTCTGTCAGAGGCAGCCTGAGCCTGTAGAATGCCCTGTAGGGCTCACCCATGTTCTGGCTTCTGCCTGCTTCAGCATCTTCTTTGCAAATTCGTGCTTCACGTGGATCCAGACGGTTTTTATTTCCTGATACACACCAGGCAGTTCATCTTTCTTGACCCAGTGCCTTGAGCTGTTTCTTCTGCCCTGTGTACTGTACGTGCTGTTCCTTCCCACCTTGGACGTGTTATTCCTCTTTATCTTAGGAATTCTTTTTTTTTTTTTTTTTTTTTGAGACGGAGTCTAGCTCTGTCGCCCAGGCTGGAGTGCAGTGGCACGATCTTGGCTCACTGCAGCCTCCGCCTCCTGGGTTCAAGTGATTCTCCTGCCTGAGCCTCTGGAGTTGCTGGGATTATAGGCATGCACTACCACGCCCAGCTAATTTTTGTATTTTTAGTAGAGATGCGGTTTCACCATGTTGGTCAGGCTGGTCTCGAATTCCTGACCTCAAGTGATCTGCCCGCCTCGGCCTCCCAAAGTGCTGGGATTACAGGTGTGAGTCACCGTGCCCGGCCTTTTTTTTTTTTAAGAGGGGCCCACTGTGTTGCCCAGACTGGAGCGGAGTGGTGTAGTCATAGCTCACTGCAGCCTCAAACTCCTGGGGTCAAGCGATCTTATTGCCTTCGCCTGAACAGCTGGGACTATAGGTGCCTGCCACCACACCTGGCTAAGTTTTTAAGTTTTGTAGAGACAGGGTCTTGTGATGGTGCCCGAATGGTCTTCAACTTACCCTGCTAATTCTTAAGCCTTCCCGAAAGTCCCTGTGTACTTACCTCAGTGTGAACGCAGCATCTGGCACACAGTAGGGATCAATATGTGGTTTTGGAAGGGCAGAGGAGGGAAGGAAGAAGCTGTTGGGTGAATGCTGCCTGCTTCTGTACTACCGGGTGAGGGCCTTCCTGCCCATAGCTTTGTTCCTTTGACGCCCCGAGACGTGAAGGGCTGAGGCTCCACTCCTAGCCCTCCTGTATGACCTCGGCCCTGAAGCCCAGGGCCCGACTCACCAAACCAAAAATAAAATTCAGCGTCTACTTGTGAACTGGTTGTGTTTGGTAAGATGCTGATTTACATGGGGAGAGGTGCTGTGACTCATAGTCTGGGTGCTCATCCCTACACACTGCTGGTCTCTGAACAAAATCTTACCCTGGACATGTGCATGATCTAAAATTTGTCTTTTCACTTTTTAATGAACACTCGGTTGCACTAAGGTTTGATCAAGACTTGCAGACTCAGTTGTAAAATAAAATCATTGTTCTAAGAATACTTTGAAGGCAGAAAATGTTAATCACTGAATACCCTCTGCTCTTTTATTACTAGTAAGCTAAAAGGAGGTGGGTGAGCTTAACTATCATGCTCTTTTCCTGTACGCATAATAGAATTTTAGATGCAAATGTTTTCTCTCTGCTTATGGTCCAAAATCTTTTTTAGTATTGTTTACTCCAGAGCTCTCTTACTTGTTAAAACCTTCCTAAAAGTAAAAAATAAAATTTCTTGTATCCATCTAGATTTTTTCCCTAATGCCTTTCTGAATTTTTTTGTCAGGTCATTGTTTTTAATATTTTCAAAACTTAAGGATAGTTGTGTTATTAATGCATATGTTAACATAACAAAAATTTCTGCCTTTGTAATAAAGAATGAATTAATAAACCGACTTCTTTTATGTCTTCACAGGGCAGCCCAATGGATCCAATGGTGATGAAGAGACCTCAGTTGTATGGCATGGGCAGTAACCCTCATTCTCAGCCTCAGCAGAGCAGTCCATACCCAGGAGGTTCCTATGGCCCCCCAGGCCCACAGCGGTATCCAATTGGCATCCAGGGTCGGACTCCCGGGGCCATGGGCGGAATGCAGTACCCTCAGCAGCAGGTTTGTGCTGGTCCACCGACTCCCTGCTTTTTTGTGATAGTTTTGTGTTTGCCCTTTGCTGTCCACCTAAGATTGATGTTAAAGAGAATTAGGGGGCATTGCACGGATTTTCTGGTTTAATTTTTATTGTTTCTATAATCACAAGTATAATTTTTTCTTTTAAAGATGGAAAGGTGAGCTTCTTAAAGTGGACAGAATACTCTTTGGTAGAAGGGCAGCGGGGCCAGCTGTGTTTGATAGATGCACTGTGTCATAAATTTGTGGCAGATTATAACAGATGTAAGCTCTAAAGTGAACTTGACATTCTAACATTTTTGTCAGACTGTGTCAGATTTTGAGTTGTGAATAGACTATCTTAAGGTGAATTTTCAAGTCTTTTAAAGGTCTTTTCCATGAGGATGACATCAAGGTTTTAAAATTTAAAAAAAAAAAAAGGTTTAGTCTCCCAAAGTTATTTTGCTTTCATTTCTTAACAAATTATTTCTTCTGGACCTTTTGGAAAAGATTTCTGTATTTCATATAAGAGGATTTGATGTGCATCTGTTTTCTTAGGTCTTGATGGATTTTGTGTTTTTACTTAAAAAAGACTTTTCCGGCCGGGCGCGGTGGCTCAAGCCTGTAATCCCAGCACTTTGGGAGGCCGAGACGGGCGGATCACGAGGTCAGGAGATCGAGACCATCCTGGCGAACACCGTGAAACCCCGTCTCTACTAAAAAATACAAAAAACTAGCCGGGCGAGGTGGCGGCGCCTGTAGTCCCAGCTACTCGGGAGGCTGAGGCAGGAGAATGGCGTAAACCTGGGAGGCGGAGCTTGCAGTGAGCTGAGATCCGGCCACTGCACTCCAGCCCGGGCTACAGAGCGAGACTCCGTCTCAAAAAAAAAAAAAAAAAAAAAAA
>NC_037671.1:108827224-108933362 GCF_003255815.1 Theropithecus gelada | reverse complement strand
CCGGCCCTGCCCGCCATCCCTCACCCCCTCCCCCGGCCCTGCCCGCCATCCCTCACCCCCGCCTCCGCCCCTGCCCGCCAGCTCTCCTGCTGCCGTGTGCCGTGCTTGTGCTGGGACAGTTTTTCGAGTTGTGGCAGCCAGCACAAACCAGCTGCTCGATCTGGTACCCAAGCAAAAAAAGAAAGATAAAAATTATTCCCAACTTAGAGGAAAACTGGGGCTCATGTCAGGTTCCCGCGCGACACCTTCCTGTGGGGTTTTAAGGGATAATTTTGACCATATGTGCATCTCGTCTTACACGTTGTCTTGTGGAGCCCTTTCACATGGCTGTTGAAGGCAGCAGTGATCTAGTGGTGTGATCTCAGAGTGATGCTCACCATTTTGGTTGAAACATGAGAATGTGTGGTGGTGAACGGATTGAGGCAGCACTCGGTATCCCTTGCCTATTCATAGGGTTTGTTTTTTGTTTGTCGTTTGTTTCTTTTTATGACCAGTCTGACTTTCTCTTCATCAGTGCAGTGGTCCTCTGGGGCTGTCCGTATTTGAGTCACTCTCTGAGGGCCTGGGAGTGTGCAGAGAGAGAGCATGTTTGAGACTGGCAGCTGCACCAGCGCCAATAGGAAGGGCCAATAAGGGTCATGACTAATACTCCTGCTGATCACATTGTTGGACAAAAAGTATTTCCAGTGAATGTTGTCACAAGTTTAAATAAAAGGCTTTACTTTGTGTTTGCTTTTTGTTTAGGTAACTACTCCAGACCCCCAGCGTATAGTGGGGTGCCCAGTGCAAGCTACAGCGGCCCAGGGCCCGGTATGGGTATCAGTGCCAACAACCAGATGCATGGACAAGGGCCAAGCCAGCCATGTGGTGCTGTGCCCCTGGGACGAATGCCATCAGCTGGGATGCAGAACAGACCATTTCCTGGAAATATGAGCAGCATGACCCCCAGTTCTCCTGGCATGTCTCAGCAGGGAGGGCCAGGAATGGGGCCGCCAATGCCAACTGTGAACCGTAAGGCACAGGAGGCAGCCGCAGCAGTGATGCAGGCTGCTGCGAACTCAGCACAAAGCAGGTACGCCACCCAGGAGCACGCCCCGGGCAGGTACGCTGTGTGTCTACGCGTGACCACGTGACTGCGCACGTAGCTGCATTGTTCCCCGGGGTCACACAGAGCAGTAGAATGTCACTGTGCTTGGCCGTTCTTTTTGTGTTAAATATATTCTGTAGCGTCAAGGTCAGAGAACTAAGTGACGAACCATGTTTTATGATACATGAGGAAGGAATATGAGCGGTGGGCACATCAGTCGTGGGAGGTGATTTGAAATGCCTGTGAATAGTCCTTGCAGCAGCAAACCAGATCTGGTTGCACAGGGAAGTGTCTGCGTGGTACCAATTGAAGCAGTGACTTTTAAGCAGGAAATACTAAAGCTTAGGAACGATTTAAAATCTAAAACATTGAAAAGGAAACACACTCCCCACCTTTTTTTCAGCCTATCACAAGAATCTTCATAAAATACAAACTTTGTATGTATACATACGTCTATTGTGTGTTTGTCTAAACGTATATGTGTGAAATTTATATACTTTACATTCTTACGTTATATTTTATTTTTCCAGGCATATCTATCTGTCCAAACCAAAATGTGGTTTAAAAAGCAAAGATAATATTTTAGAAAGTTTGAGCTGATAAAGCAAAAGGCTTTAGCTACAATTACTCATTTTTAATCCCGAATTAAAAATTAATTTTGAAGTAAATACTTGACCTGGATAAAAATAACATAATTAAAAATTTATAAGGCAAAGGTGAATACGTTTTAAAAGCACATGTAAATATGTTTTAAAATAGAGTACTTTGAAAGATGTGTATCTTAATGGTATCTTCAGAAGCAAAGGTAGAAGATTCTGATTTTTGTCAAAGGGAAACAAAAGCTAAGGTGTGTGTGCGTGTGTGCATGTGTGTGTGTGTGTGCGTGTGTGTGCGTGTGTTTTTAAATGTGTCTTTTCTTACTTTTCCTCTGAAGCTGCTATCTGGGGAATGTGGGACCCCTCCAGTCTTATTGTTTTCTCCAAATAATAATAAATTTCCCTTGAGGAAATAAAATGAAAATCAATCATTATCTTTCTTTCTGTCTCCACATTACAATTACTTAAAATTTTCTGAACTCCAGCAGTCTAGCCCTCTGCTGAACCCACACAGGCTTTAGGGAATGTTTTTGTAAACCTGTCTATGAAAACTGGTTTGGCTGTTCAAATTGAAGTTCGAATTCAAGTTTAAATGAATTGTCCATTGTTGCAACTCATAAAGCACAAGTTATTTTCTTTTTTTAAGTAGAAAGTATTTGATTGCATTTGGCACGCAGCCTTCGGGAGGGACCTCAGAAGATAGCCACAGAGAGCCAGGCATGATTTTGTGTGGTTACAAAGCCATGCGTGCCCCCTTTCTGAGTCACTGTTTATATCATTCTGAAGTAATCAATACATAAATGCACATCCATGCATTGCCATTTTCTGTTTCTAATGCGTAGACCATTCCAAAGCCTTGCCTTCAACTTGCTGCCCATTTTAGCTCACCAGGATTTTAAATGGGGGCTGTATATCTTCTTGTTTGCTTTTACCAAAGTCAAAGCTATACTTTAAAATGGTAAATGGAGATTAGAATTGAGAATCTTACTTTTCTCTGCCTGTCCCCACCCTGTTGTTAGAGGCATTTTCTATACCCCCCACCCCTCAGGCAGCGGCAGGATGCAGGTATTCAGCTTGCCTCTGCGGTCTGTAAACCCCGCACCTACGTGTGGGGGTGACAGATGGACAGGGATTCATGCTTGTGCATCAGAACAAATCCCAAGAGGCTGTTCTTCTGTTCCACTTTAGGCCACCATACATTAGGTCGCCTGCTTATCCCAGCCAGTCTGGGGCTGGCGGACGCCCCATGTTTTCTTCCCAGCACCCCAACTATGGCAACTCTCAGGCTCCCATGGTGCACCAGCCTGACCAGTACGGGTAGGTAGCAACGCACCCCGACTTGCTGCGGGACCTGGGCGTTTTCTCTGCAACTGTTAAAGATCGTGCCACCTGGCCACGAAAGGAACACCCAAACCAAGAAAGCGAAACACCTAACAGGAAATCCATCTCCGAGGGGGTTGTCCTTGTGTCCATTTTTGTTGGTGTGTTTGTTTCGTTTTCCTTTCGTATTAACAGTACTGTGGCCGTTCGGTGGAAACCCGCATGTGTCCTCAGGCCCTGTCTGCATGGCTTTCGGCATGGCTGCTTTCCTTCATGCCTGAGAGGGAAATAGAAACTTTGATCTGTGTCGAAGACACGGAGTCACCAACTCTGGCGTCATTTCCCCCATTGTTGTCGTTGTTTTGTCTAGGAACCTGTGTTGTGCAGCGCTGTTCTCATGACTATATTCTCACTCCTGCCACTACAGTGAGCGGCTGCCATACCCACCCCCAAATTAAGAGCACAGCATCTCATTTGACAAGAGAATCACTGCAGTTGAGCTGACACAGGCTATTCACAGGACTTAGGAGGGGTTTCATTATATCACCACCAAGCAAATGTCTGTGCCAAAGACTTCTATTATTTTCTTCTCCAGCGAGTATTAGAATATTGAAGTCACCAGGAAAATACCACAAAATAATCCAACAGAGAATGTTCTCTCTAAACACAGTGTTGCTATATTATTCTCAATTTCAACACAGGAATTACATACAGCAACAAAAAGTATCTCTTCTTTCCTACTACAAAACTATGTAGTATCAGGTTCTGTCACCTTGTTTAGGTTAGTAAATGCTCTGAAAGTCTATTAGTATTGAGTGAATTACTAAGCAAAAAAGTTATTGCTATCATCCTGGGCAGACTTAACCATGTTTGGTAGTTAGTTTGCCTGAATCATGTTAGTTTTAGTAGAGACACGCACGCATCATCTTTGGTTAAAATCAAACAGGGAACTATCAGCTAGCTTTGTTTAAACAGTAAATTTATAGAACTATGCTTTCACTACTGGTTATGAATGCCTGACAGAGCTTTTTAGTAGTTTTATATTCAGTTTATATTTATTTAGACAGAACGAATGATAATTTTGGAATCGAGAGCTCTGAAGTCTGTAAACATGGCCCTAAATGTGGACCAACAAATATAGAATCCTGTAAACATCATCCCCAAAGTGAAATAACAAATATAGAATGAGGTAAACGTGCTTATTCTTGGGAAATTGTCTTTTCCTCTTTGTTACTTTCTTGTGGTGCCTTCAAGGTCAATTCATGAGTCAGTAGGAAGATAGCAGTCGGAGGAAGCAAGCATTCATCATCTGCAGCTAATCCATAGGATCTGTCCTTTTACCAACTCCAGAGGCCTCTTTAGACCCACAAAGCTAGTTTGGCTGTGCCTTGCCAAGCCACATTAAGCAGCTGTGTAAAATGAATTTAAATGGCATGCATCAGAGTGAAATCTCTTCCACTGGGGCAGAAAATCGATGTTAGCTAACCAGCACAAGGAGATCAAATCTGTATTCCAGCCAGCAGCATCCAGATAGCTTCCTTAGAGTACAACACCTCCTCCTTAATTAAAAATAAGAAAAAGAAAAATGTTGGCGTTATTCTATGTAAATCTGATAAAGCACACTTGGCAAGGGCTCATATTCATAGCCCCGTGACTGTTAACTGTGAATTTTAACTTGTATGTCTACACTATTCTTTCTAAAAAAGAAAGAAGTTAAGTTTTATTTCTATTTTAAATCTTCCTTCTGTTCACTTCGCAATACACATAACCTGTGTTGTGCCTTTTTTTAAAAGCAGAAGCTTGAATCTGAGAAAACATGTGTATGACATGTTTTAGTGCTATGAGTTGAGAAATCTGATTTTCAACATCCTTTTGCTTTACTTATTTAACAGCTCATTGCAGCAAAGTCGTGGTTTTGCTTTGGTGTTTGTTTCCCCGTTGATGGCTCTGTTAGGTTAAAGTTAGGTTGGCCATTAGAAAAGCTAGTTTGCTAAATGTTAGTTTCTCTTTGGGAGAGGAAGAAATGGCATAGTGCAGGATTCACAGAGTCTGTCTGAATGACTTCTTTCTCAAGGCACAATCCCAAAGGACCTGGAGCCCATGGAAGAATCTGAAAAGGACAAATTAATGATGAAGGTGGAGCGTGAGTGAGTGTGTGTCTGCAATTAGACAGAAACAGAATGCTCGTTGTAAAAATGAAGGATTGTGGCAATTATGCTTCAGATTTTCTCAGCTGGTGAAACACAAGATAGTATAGAGAAAAAACATGCAAGTTTAACTGGTCAGAAGCTGTTTTATTAATTTCTTTAAGAGTGACAGTATGAAGGTAAAATCGACCTGCTGCATTGAATAAATTAAGAAACATATAGAATTTTTTTTTTTTCTTTTTCACCTTTTGAGTAAATTCCTCATTTTGATCATCAGAGGATTTACAGTAGAATCTGGTGAATCTTCTTGTTCAGGTACTAGATTCACTGTGCAGTAATATCCAGTCATTTTAAGTTAATGGTTTACAAGTAACATCTGTACAGAGCCCTCCTCCTTCCACACACTGATACACTTTGTATCAGAAAATGCATGGTTGTGTACAGTTTTAAAGCATTGCTAGTTAAGGAATTTACTTTTGAAGATACAAGAAACAGAGAGTTGGAAATACTAGCTGGTCTTACTAACGGCCTACTTCAGGAATGGCAAATGAGTTCCGTCCATCTGCAGATCAGTGCTCATGGCTGTCTGTAGCATCATTTCGGAGGATTCTGAGCCATTACCTGAGCATAGGTGAGCCAAGGTTTGCCAGAAGCTTAGGAAGAACTTTGGCCTACCACTTCCTAAAGAGCATAGCTATGGATCCCAGGCTAAACACAGGCTTTCATATAGCTCACTACAACCTCAAATTCCGGGGCTCAAGCAATTCTCCCACCTCAGCCTCCCAAGTAGTTGGGACTAAAGGCACGTGCCACCATACCTGACTGATTTTGTCTTTACTTTTTTGTAGAGCCAGATTCTTACTATGTTGCCCAGGCTGGTCATGAACTCCTAGCCTCAAGCAGTCCTCTCAGCCTCCCAAAGCGCTGGGATTACAGGTGTGAGCCACCACTCCTGACCTTGTAACATTTTTTAAATGACTGAATCCATTACGTTTAAAGCCTGTGCGTGCAGACATGCGCAGGTAGAATAACTTCCCCCCGGTCATTCCGTGTGCCTTGCATCCTTTTATGAGTCCTAGATGGTACCTGGTGATGTCCAGCAATTGACAGCTCTTCAAAATACAACTGATTTGTGGATTTGAAAATTTCAGCATTATCCAGAATTTTTTCTTGGAAATGAGCTCTAGGAGGAAGCATGATTTCACTGAATTTACAGAAGATCTCACAAGCCCTAGATCTTTAAGCCAGGGTAGATGGACAAACAGATTTTAATTCCTTAAGGCCCTAGCAACTCACATATATAAATTTTGATCAAGTCTTGAGTGACTTGAGATTGTTTGTGTCAAAATTCTGGCAGGGATCTTTAAGATAAGAAGAGGTTTCATAAGGATACAGAGTTTCAATTACAGAATGATTGGATCTCAGAGCTGGGAAGGTTTTAGATGTTATCCAGCCTCTACTTCTTGATTTTATGGTAGAGTCAACAAAGACCTACAGCATCACCCACTCAGGACCATTGAGTCAGGAGCAGGGTCTCCTGTTGTTCTTCTGCTCTTTTTTTTTTTTTTTTTTTTGAGATGGAGTCTCACTCTGTCACCAGGCTGGAGTGCAGTGGCGCAATCTCGGCTCACTGCAACCTCTGCCTCCCAGGTTCAAGCGATTCTTCTGCCTCAGCCTCCTAAGTAGCTGGGATTACAGGCATGCGCCACCACACCCAGCTAATTTTTGTATTTTTTTTTTTAGTAGAGATAGGGTTTCACCATGTTGGCCAGGATGGCCTCGATCTCTTGACCTCGTGATCCACCCGTCTTCGCTTCCCAAAGTGCTGGGATTACAGGCGTGAGCCACCGCGCCCTGCCTGTTGCTCTTCTTTCTACTTTTTTGTTTTGTTTTGTTACAAACCACCTCTTCATTTTTGTTCTCCATCATAGCTAAAGGCAATCCTGCTATTAGAAACCAAATAGTAATGAGTATCTTAGTGGATCTTCCACCTCTTGCATTGAAATCTGGATTTTTTTTCTCTTATCTGAATTTCATTACCTCTGCTGCACCTAAAAGGAAATGCAGGCTTTGCATGTTCCCGTGTAGACTGCACAGACTCCACGTGTAGCTTGAGTTAGATTGTTTCCAGAGCCAAGCACCTTGTGAGATAAGTAACAGTTACTTGCTGGCACAGGGGCCGGTTTGAGTTTCTGTCCTTTTCACCATTTGAGGTTTTTACCAACACTGCTTTGGCATTTAACATCGTTGGGACTGGAGTGTGGCTGTGGAAGTACTTGCGAGTTGTCGGGGAGCAGAGTGGGAAGGTGGTGATATTGACACGGATAAAGGTGCACACCTACGTGATGCTGGAATAAGTGCTGTTGTTCCTTTGCTGTCCCTGAGAGAGTCCTTGGTGGATTAACTGAGCATTAGAAGAAGGAGAAGTCTCAGACTTCTTAATTTCAAAAAAAAAGGGTAAAATGATTTAATTTGAGAAGTCTTCTTACTCTTGACTAGCAGGGAAGTTTTAATACTGAATATCACAAATATTATTCTGTAGACCTGCATTTTAATACTACGTCATACCAAAAACTAGGGTCACTGAAATTAGCTTTCACATGTTTTGTGTTGAGTCAATTAGGAAATTGGGAACTTTAGTTAAGATTATTTTTAAATCTCATTAACAGCCACTCATTAACAGGATGAATAAATTTCATAAGGTAGCTAGATCAGTAGTAACCCCACCATATTGCTGTTGGAGGAGCTGAGTGTTTTGTGAGAGGATGTGACTAGCCGCCTTCCTATGCTTGCAAGAAGCTGGGTCTATTTACAAATGCAAATGAATTGGTCTGGCTTGTTGGATATACAGTGGGCTTGTATCTGTGCCTCATGTGCACCCCACATAGACACACCTTCCCGCCGCTGTTCTTTATTGAGGTGTATCTATAATTCATATCCTGTGTTGCCATTTGCCAGCAAGGCACTTTTTCTGTGTTATTTTCCTCTGAAGCCAGTATGATGCAATTCTGCTGATGGACGAAGAGCCGCTGATGTGGAAATACGTTAATGGAGATAGTGCATTAAAATGTCAAAGAGAAGGGGCAAAAAACTTCAAAGTGTGTCAAGCCCCAGTTGTAGTGGGGTCCATGCACTAAAGAGCAGTGAGCGATTTGTCTTAACCAAGAATCCAGCCCTTTGGATTTTGGACAATTAGGTTTTAACATAATAGCTATGATTTGAAAAGTCATGTTATTGAAAGACAAAGAGAAAAGATTTCAAAGGCTTAAACAGAGTTTTTATTTCCGCAATTAAATGTAAGCCTTTGCATTATCTTCTAAATACTATGCTTTAATTTTTAGCTCCTTTTTTCTCTTCAAAATTTAGAATTTGAATGAATGTTATTATGTTAGTATTTAAAGATTATGATTTCAATTAAAACTTTTAGAATTACGGAACTATTATGGAAGCCATAATGTGCATTGATAAATCATCAAATCAAAAAGTAGTAAAACACTAATTCTAAAAAGACCAGAGATTTCTTCTTTAATTTTTTTTTTTTTTTTTTTTTTGAGACGGAGTCTAGCTCAGTCGCCCAGGCTGGAGTGCAGTGGCCGGATCTCAGCTCACTGCAAGCTCCGCCTCCCGGGTTTACGCCGTTCTCCTGCCTCAGCCTCCGGAGTAGCTGGGACTACAGGCGCCCGCCACCTCGCCCGGCTAGTTTTTTTTGTATTTTTTTAGTAGAGACAGGGTTTCACCGTGTTAGCCAGGATGGTCTCGATCTCCTGACCTCGTGATCCGCCCGTCTCGGCCTTCTTTAATTTTAATGAGAGCCAAGAAATCACAGCATGAAATGTGCAGCCAACCTGGGAGGGACCGGAGACCACGAGGCACCCCAGGCCACTGATGAGTATCACGCAGAGACTTTCGGCAGCCACCGTACACCCTCACCCAGCCACGGGGCCGAGGCACGGGAGCCTCAACTCCAATATCCCGGGGTGGTTCTGGTGTGGAAGCCAGCTTGGGTCTGAGGGGGGCCTCAGAAATAGCCGCTACTGCAGAGCACGGAGGCAGCGTTGAAGGGGAGGGCTGGGAGGCGTGCTCTGGACACTTCTTCCTTATGCGGCCTTCCTGAGGGATGTCGCATGAGGAGCACTCGGGGCTCCCACTGGGAGAACTCTACGGCATCAGAAGCTCGAGTCTGCGCCGACCTGACCCTGACTCAGGCTCTGGCGATCTGTTGATCATGGCAGAGTGTGTCTTCCAAACGCTTTGTCCTGGTTTCTGCCCTTTTGCTTCCTCTCAGAACTCAGTATCCTCCTCATCCTCTGAAATACTCAGTTCCCCACCACATCTAGCCTGCCCTCTTCATTCAGATTTTCCCGTCACTGTGTCTGGGTCTGGCCCTCTCACAGCTGGTGGCTGTCTTCACTCGGAGATGGCTCCCAGTGACTCGCGCACCAGTGTCTATGCCACCTGTCTTCACTTCCAGCTTCATGGCTCTGTTAACATCCTGCCCCCATAGATGCACACTCTCACACCAGATGTCCTGGGACCATCACAGCGAGAACCAGCATGAGAGCGCATCCATCGCTGGGCGTCATCAGCCGCACAACACAGCAAACCCCGGCGGTTCAGAGTTACGAAAGGCGAGGATCTTTGAAATTGCATGTGTGCACCAGGAGTGGCAATGGCCAGTGATGCCAACCTGCCAGGTATCAGGCCGATGACCAGCAGGTGGTGAATTTTTCACAGCCCTGAAATCTGGTAACCTCAACAGTGTTTTGGGCAGAAGGCAGCAGGAAAAGTTTGTAAGTGGTGAAGAGGCTGTGACTGTGTCTTACTATATTGCAGCTTGGGGTTTGGAAGGTGTCGTGGGTGACAGGGTATCTTAGTAGCAGTAAGGAGTATGAGAAGCAACTCGCTAAGATGCTAAGATTCCTCTTAATGTTGGTTTTCATTCTTATTTTGGACTCCATTTCTGCCATTACATAGATTTTAAAAAATCAAACAGGCCAGGCACAGTGGCTCACGCCTATAATCCCAGTACTTTGGGCTGCCAAGGTAGGAGAAACACTTGAGGCCAGGAGTTCACAAGCAGCCTGGGCAACATAGTGAGCTAGTCTCTATAAAAAGTGAAAAACAGTGAGCTAGGCATGGTAGCGCATGCCTCTAGTTCCAGGTACTCAGGAGGCTGAGGTGGGAGGATCACTTGAGTCCAGAAGTTCAAGGTTGCGGTGAGCAAGGATCGTGCCAGTGCACTCTGGCCTGGAGTAAAACAGTGAGACCCTGTCTCTTAAAAAATAATAATAATAATAATGAAAAACTCACAGACAGAAACCTGTCAGTGCACTCTGGCCTGGAGTAAAACAGTGAGACCCTGTCTCTTAAAAAATAATAATAATAATAATAACAAAAAATCCACAGAAACCTGTAAGATTATGGCCCTTGTTTTAAAAGTAAACTCGTACTGGATTACTTTCGATTGTTAAAATTCCTGCCAGGTAAGAACCTGTCTGAATCCTGTCCTGCACGGAGTGGCTGGTGAGGACAAAAAGAACTATAGCTTTGCTCAGCTTACAAACCTTGCCTGCATTTTAACCCTAACTGAACAATGTTTGACTTTACCAAACTAAGTCACTTGGTGGCCCAGGCCACCATTAACTCAGGAAATCTCTAAGAATTTTTAGGAGGATTTTTTTTAAGATCAGAAATTACTGTTTTTCTGTTTCCTGGACAAGGGCATTTTTTATTAGAGGTTTATACACAATATTGCTGTGACACAGTAATATAGGATGGAGAACTTAGGACCCAAATTAAGTTTCTTAAGCCTACTGACAGGCCCATTAAGGCATGAGAGGTACATAGAATGCATATAAGATGGATGTGTGCTTCACCCTCACACTCCTAAAACTCAGGTTCGTCTATCAGGGATTGTTATCTACTCCAAGTATTGTTGGGCTGATAAGCTCTCTGTGTCTGAGGCTGCGTGGCTCCAGACCTCTAAGACACCTGCTCCCTCCTCTCTGCTCCTGTGGCTCCTCGGTGGCTAAGCCACTTTGGGATTAGCAGTTCACTCTCCTTTACACCTTGTGACCCTGGAAGGGGATGTCCTGGAATAAAAGATGTGGCTATTCCTAGCACTGAGAAGTAATAGCCCTCCTTAGAAATAACTCGGAGATCTTTTCTTAATGGTACTATGATCTCAAGATAAACTTTTTTAAGTAAAGATCCTTAAATAGAATGTAGTAGAGATGACACTTTCTCTCTGTGGGTGACATCCATGGCAGCTAATGTTTCTTTCATGCTGTATGGATCTAGTTTCACCAGCCCAGGGAGCTGTGCCATTTACATCTTCTCAGAGGTCAGTAGGATGCGACGTGATACAAACCCCCAAAGTTCTGGAGAGTCATCCATTGCGGGAAAAGACAGGATTTGGGAGCCACTGCTACCCTCTGTGGCTCTCATCCACACCTGAGGCAGGCCGTGTGCTGGGGATCAGCAGGGAAGAGCTGAAATCAAAATCTCTGAACTAAATGCCTTCACAGTGTTGAGGTTCACTTTTGTATGGTTGCCAGGAAAGAGTTCGTAGTAGCAGAACAATGGGCTTAACAAACCAAAATCAACTTTGAGGATGAAGAGAACATCCTTAGTTATCAGTTGCTAAAATTCACGCAGCCAGACACCGTGTTTGCGTTTTCTTCACACCCTGACAAGGAGGCCTCTCGCCTCAGAACCCTTGAGCTCTATTTGTTCTCCTGGTTGCTTTGAGAGAAAAGGTGAAGATCAGTGAGCTGCTTTAGGAACAACTAAAACGGGTTACCTGCATTGAAGCAAAAAGGAAGAGCTGAATCTTGAAATTGCACAACAGGTGCCGTTTCAGCAGGGAGTGCCAGGAGCAGAGCTGGTAACAGGTCGGAACCCTCTGAGAAGTCTGTGTGAAGTATGAACAAAAGAGAAAACAGTTTCTGATGTTAGGCGCTTTTAAGAAATCCAGACTGGAATATGCAGTATTCCTCAGTGCTTAGCAAGAAGAGCTTCGCCAAGATACAGGAGTCAAAAATACAGCTCTTCGGAGAAATGTGGAGACAATCAGGAGAAATGCTTTGAAAACAAGAGGCCCTGTGGGCAGTGCCACATTTTAAAGGCCCAGGCAAAGACGTGCCAGGGAGAAGTTCTATTCTGAAGAGCTAAGGCGTAGCCACTGAAAAGATTATTCTTGAGAGTATGGTGACAAAGTTACTACTGTTCCCTTACTTAGAAGTTCTCTTTCATAAAGCTGTCGCAAAACAATATTCTTCTCTGCCCATTCTTAAAGGAAGAAAACAAAATGTAAACATATCAGCTACCAAAGGGTTTGGAGAGTTATTAACAGGGAACTGGAAGATAACTGGTGGCTGCTCCAGCTTGTCTGCTAGCATTGAACACGTGGAAGCTTTCTTTGAGTGAACAGACTGCATGGAAAACAGGTCACATTTGCCAGCGGAGGAAGACTTAGACAAGACTCATGCAGTCTTATACAGGGGCTTCCTGCATAGGGAAGAAAGATGACACCAAACCTTCTGCTTCCTGACCCGAGGGTCCACCTGCCTGTGTGACGCTAGGTACTCAGAGGCCTGTCCGAAGCCAAACCCTGTCCACATGTCCAAAACTAAGCCCGCGCTCTCCCCTGATGTTCTTTATTTCAGTGACTGCCCCATTATCTGCCCGTCGCACAAGCTGGACACCTAGGAGACATCTAGGCACAACTTTTCTTTCCCCCAGATGACCTAATTCATCACCAAATCCTGTCCATTTCACCTCCATGATATTGCTCAACTCTCTCCATTGTGCTCCACTGCCTGTTCCAAGGCGCCATCATCTCTTCCTTGGGTAATTGTGGTAACAGCCTCGTAACAGCCCCACATTCGTTCTTCCTGCCTCCGATGTGTTCTTCCCAACACGGCCAGAGAACAATGTCTTTAAAATAAACATACTTTAATGCCATTGCTCCTGCTTAAAAATCCCAAGCCTCTTCCTGTTTCTCTTAGGATAAAGACCAAACCCAGAGAACCATAAGCCTGGCCCCCACCACTCTCACTTCTTATTTTTTTCTACCATATTTTCTCCTGGAGAGAGGCTCCTGGATGCCCCAGGGCCCTTGAATTTGCTGTTTCTCTTTTCTCTTCTCCTAACCTGGTTAATTCCAATGGATTGATCCCTCAGATCTGAGGGGTGGAGGGGATGTCATCCCTTCCTTGGGACCTTTTTCTGTGCTGTCCTTGCTGTGAGCTCACAGAATGCACAGACCTCTCTGAGCCACGCATGTGGTCGCAGCGTCACACTCGCTGCCCTGGTTGTTTGACTTTGGTTGCGTTGGTTTTTAGTCTTGGCCTGCTGTTGTGCTCATTCCTCTTCCATACTTATCTTAAAACACTCATCTTGGGCAAATGATTGTAACTGTCAACTAAGCAGTAGGTATTTCTGATTAATTTTAATTATTTCTAGCATGTCTCCCTGAGCAAAAGGGGTAGAATCTATTTTTTTAGTAGCATATGGTTATATATTTTTACAGGCATCTACATTTTTAAATAAAGGCACTTCTATTCTTTGTCTTTTGTCTAATGAGACAAATGCCACTTTACCACCACAGGATTCATTCCTAGCCAGAGCCACTGGCTTGTTGAAATTACATTATTTTGCCACCGGAATTGCTAATGCAGTTGTTGTTGCAAGCACGCTGATGGATTAGCCACACCAAAGATTGACCAGGGCTTGACAGCCGTATTTTCTGTTTTGATTGAATTTGGAGGGGAGGGAGGTACATAGTGGTTTTCCGTCTTAAAATATTAAATTTAAAATAATCTCGACTGAATTTGTCCTTCTCAGTACTGCTTTGGAAGAGTCACCATGTAATTCGGGTTGAAAATCTGTTTCACCAATGATGCTAGATACATGTGTGAGAAGAGTTTGTGTTTATAAAACATTTTAAATAGGGCATCCTGTGTAATGTTATGTGTGCAACTGGATCTCTCCAAGGGAATAACATAACACATTTAGCAATAAACTGCTGGAATTGGAACTTTTCGAGGTTTTGAGTCCTGGTTCTGATGACGATTGGGTTTAAGTGATAAACTGCCCCAAATTTTAGTGTTCGCCTAGTTTATTTTGTCAGTAAGCAATCTTTGCTGGTTCATAACTCAGCTGCATCTACAGTGACAGTCCGTATAGAGAAAGTTATGGACACCTGGCACTCGTACTCATTTTCCCAATACAGCGTGCACTGCGTGGTGCTCATTCCGAGCATAACTCAAGGGTGGTATTTGCGGTGGACGTGCTGGAGCTTCCCCCGTGTCTGCCACTGGGACGGGACTTTAAAGTGGCTCCACTCACAGGGTCTGCACTTCCTCTCTCTGTCCCTACCCTTCTCCAAAGAACTGTCTCAGAAACCCATTCATTTTAAAGATAACCTCATACTTCACCGTCTGTCACCGCTGAGAAAATACAGTGTTGATTGCTAAGATGATAAGGCCTAAATATTCTTCTCTACAGCATCAAAATTATTGTACATTTTATTGTAGTTGATTTTAAAACCAGATATTTACAAAGATGTGGGTACTCCATGAACATACTAATATTTTTAACTGCTGAAAGCAAACTGTAGCGGGAAGCGATGTTCCTCTTTCTGTTTTCACACTGAACCATTGGAAATAGTCACTTGAAAACTGGTGTTTGCTTTGGGCTTTTTCCCCCAAAGACAGCCCTTTGTTGGGATATGAATATGTGATATTTGAGAAATCTCCAAAGTGAATAAAAGGAAAAAGTAAAAAAGCCGTTGGGGCATGTGTGCAGTACGAGGGCAGGAACAAGGAGTGCCGTAGGGAAAACTCGCAGGCCCCACTTTTTCAATTATTCTCCCTATAATAACCTGGCTTTGCTTATAGAATGACAGGTTTTAAATACCTCTGGTCCCAGCCAGATTTAAATAATGTTCTTCTGGTTATTCCGCAGGTCAGCATGTTTAAGTAATAACTCCCCAGTTTGAACATTGCCATTTAAGAGGAGGAAGGAGTGGTGCCATGATCTAGCCCTGGCTAGGCGAGCGCAGTGCCAGTCGGCATCCCGGGGTCTGGGGGCAGCACCACCCAACCAGGGTCACCCCCACTGTGTGCATCTACCGGTTTATTGTAGCTGTTTGTCTCCTTACACTCCTGAGATGTTCCTGGGCAGTCATTGCTACAGCCATGGACTCGGCATCTGCAGAGTCAGGACAGCTGTCCTTTGTAACAGACATTAAGCCCGCAGGGCCCCTGGAAGCCAGAGCCCAAGGGTCTGGGCGGGAGGCTTTGCTTTTCCAGGTACAGCTTAGGTTTCTGTAGGGTGTCACATTGGAAATGTGCTGCTCATTTCAATTCGTGTTTTTGCCTATTTTTGTTTTGTTGCTTTTGAGAAAGGCAAGTGATTTACTTCTTCACACTCCTCATTCATGTGGAGCCATCCAAATGTTGCGTTGGTCAGAAGGGGTTCAGCAGCCAGGGAGTGCTGCTGTGGAAGGGACCCAGCTGCTGCTGAGGTCGCCTCGGAACCCAGGTCGCTGTGGTCTCGGGCATTGTATTTTCAGCCCCACCAAACAAGGAGCTTTTTGTTGTGAGCCACAGAGTCCTCCTAGGTTAGCAACACCACGCTAAGCAGGAGTGCTAGGTTAGTTAGGGCGGCAGCCATCCAAGGAGTCCATCCACAGAGCCCGCGGTCTCCACTAACCAAAATCAGTGGCGTGCAGTGCGAGCCTTATTTTGGTATCACGCTCATGTTGCTTGTTCAGAATTACCAAGACTCTTGGCAGTAGTTTCTCAAGCAAGAGCAAATTGGATTTCCTGTGCAGTGGTGAAAGACTGGCTCTCCCCACCCAGACAGGCACCTGCTGCTCTGCCCTGGCCATGTGTGGCCTGCGCTCCTGGGAGGACTCACTTCCTGCCTTGGAGGCCCAGTAGGCCTGCAGCAGGTGTCCAGGGAGCTGTTGTATTCATGTCTCCCACTACCCCTCACTATGGCCACCTCCCTGAAGCCTGTATTCCAGGACTCCTGGAGAGTTTACACCCTCTGGTTTGTCAGCTTTGTACAACTGCAGGTCCATACACCAGACAGATAGAAAGGCATGGTGCAGCAGGCTGCCAGGAGCCAGGTACTTGGTCTCACTGAGTGTTAGCAGTGTTAGAGTCCCATAGAGAAAGAAGTATAGTATACCGCACTGGTAGTAGATTAGGGAAATTCTATTTCTGCTACTTACTAGCTGTGTGACTTTAGGCAAGTTACTTAACCTTTCTGATCTTTATTGCCTTTATTAATATATGAGCCTTATTCCACCTACCTTCCTCCAGAAATCTAAAACATTAAATGTGTATGCCTAGAATGTGCACCAGGCATGCAATAAATACTTAATTAATTACTGTACTATCATTACCAGCCCTTCCCTGTTCAGTTGTAAAGACTGAAATCCAAAGGACCAGAGCTCCCAGAGCTCCAGTGACAGAGTCAAGACCCCTGGCTTTTTTAACCAAACTTTTAAAACTACTGGATGTGCTTTAATGAAGGACCATTGTAACCAACAACTGACATCCAAGGCATGGACCTTTAAGTCTTTGATGTTTCTTTGTCATTGTTAGTTTAAAGGTATTTCTTAAAACCTGTAGTGTGTGCCTTCATCATCTTCTGGTGATTGAAGATGGACAGTGCTAGCCTGGGGGAGAAATCCTGGATGAGGGCTGGATGGCTACTTCATTCAGTCATTTGCCTGGTAGATTTTCTATTCTGATTCCCTTTTTTACCTTAGTACAAACAAGCGTCTCAAGGAACCGTGAGTTTCTTACATGTTAGTTATACTATATATGAGACGGAGTTTAATGGAAGCTTGAAAAGGCGACCATCTTTGTAATGCCTTTTTACAAGAATAAAAATGTTCTTTAGTAATTCATCCCTTTAACAATTTTTTTTTTTTTAAGTAACTCTCATGTGCAAGGATTAATTAGGGCCAGCTCCTCCTCTCAGGAGGCTTCCGTACCTAGAAGAACCAAGACATGCATAAATTATTTGCAAAAGAAAGAGCTCAGTGCTGCAAAAAGCATAGATGAAGCTCAGTGGAGAGGCAGGGCTTACTTTCAGGAAGGGTGACGGGGACAGCCATCACAGAGCAGTGGCTGCTAACATGCATCTTGGAGAATGGGCCAAAATTGGCTGTGACTTGGAGGCAGTCACTGACATGGAAGTAGCTTTCCAGAAAACGTAACTGTCCACAAGTGAAGGTGCTATTCAGTGATTATCTGCTAAGACACTGAGAGCAGTCCCATCAGGTGCCACTTTTGAAGCAGTTATATAAATGCTAAATTGTCCGTTGTTTGAAGAACACCTCAGAAGGGATACTTCTAAGGTACTTGACTTAATGCCAACACTCTGCAAGATGATGTAAAGCCCTGAACCATATAGGGATGTGTTTATAGCTACAGTGCAAGGTATGCATAAGTATGTGATGACCTAGAGGTTAATCAGAAGCTGTTGGATGATCTCAGATCTGTTCTTAATGAACTCCAAGGGGTATTCTAATTCTGATTTAGCCATCTGCAGTTATTCAAAGTGGACCCTCAGGAAGCTAAGAATTGCAGGCTAAAGTAACACCCATTTCTCCCTGAGCCACCCTCATACCTAAGACTCGTTCAGCTTCCAACAATGTTCTTTCCACGCCATCATGGAGCATTAGATTGTACAGAATTTCTCTAGTTTGTCTAATATTTAAAGTAGACCAGTTATGCCTTTGATAGCTTGATTTTGCAGATGGCCCATGTTTGAACTTTTTGTACAGACATTTTTCAGTTGAGTCCACTGAAAATAGGTACACAAAAGGAACAGTATATTGTTTTTTAAAAAATGATTTATGGACCAGACATGGTGGCTCACATCTGTAATCCCAGCACTTTGGGTGGGCATATCGCTTTGAGCTCAGGAGTTCGAGACCAGCCTGGGCAACATGGCAAAACCCCTTCTCTACAAAAATGAAAAAATTTGCTGGATGCTGCTGGCTCACACCTGTAGTTCCAGCTACTTGGGAGGGTGAGGCTGGAGAGTCACTTGAGCCTGGGAAAGCAGAGGTTGCAGTGAGCCAAGACTGCGCCACTGCACTTCAGCCTTGGCGACAGAATAAGACCCCTCTCAAAAAAATAAAAAAATAAGATTTATGTTAATCTTTTAAAGGATCTCATTTTAAAGTGTTAACTATTATACCAAGTGGTAGCTTAATGGTGGTGGAGGGGGTTGTGATTACTTAGGAACAGATAGGCAGGATGTCTTTGGAGTTTTACCCCTCTTACTAGCTTGTACTCCTAAGATGAAACATGACTAGCCAAAACTTGGAAAAAATTTTTAAAGGTATGCTCTTTACCTAACAAAAGCTTGACTACAATGGTGGACTCTTTTGACATTTTTGCCACCTTGCTATCATTTCTCTTTTTAGGACATTGTAATTTTCCCTGGGATCTCTACACCACTGTGCAGTTTAAGTCTCTCCCCTTCTCCCCCATCTCATTACCAACAATCAGAGAAGGGACATTGTGTGACAGCTTCAAATCAGAGAGAATACCCTTGACCTCTTTGCAGGAGTGAAGAGAAGTCTGACAGGGCGTAAGACAAAACTAACAAGACTAAGTCACCAAGACCGCCTCGTAGGTCTGCACCACCCTGGGGATGGGCGACTTCATGTTAGAGACACGTGCAGCTGATCTAAGTGCCCATCCTCCTCTGTAACGTAAAAAGCCCAACTAACACGAAGTGGAAGTCTGATGTCTACTGTGGCATTTTAATGTAGGGAAATTGGTATGTTTTTAATAGAACCTAATTACCAAAGTTAAAGAGTAGGGTCAGGGAGAGTTTTGGAAGTGCTTTCTCCCATATTCATTCCATCAGAAAATTTAGGTCAAAGAAGTTTTTGTAAAAAACATTGCCACACTGCCCAATTGTTTTTCATTTCTTAACCTTTGGGTTTTTATGTGAGGATACTAAGTAGTGTTAATAGTCAGAAGTTAATTTTGCTTGCTTTTGTAATTCCTGTTCTTATTTCAAGTTCCCCCTTTCTTGCTTATATTCCTCTATATAAATAGTAACCTGGAACACTTGACATGATTAAAAATGTGTAATTTATTTGCAGAACTTGTAATATTTGGAATTGTAAAGGGGTATATTCAAGAGTTACCTAGCAATAGATTTCAGCCTTTCTCTCCAGGAAATAATCTGTTTTACACAAACATGAAAAGTTATAGCCCCACCCCTTACATAAATGCATTAGTAGAAATGACTGCCAGGGCAAACCGCTGCTAATGTGCATGGTCGGTATATGTGTGCTGTGCTTTCTCTTCCTGTAGGCAAGGCAGTTTCCCCGGCATGAACCAGAGTGGACTTATGGCTTCCAGCTCTCCCTACAGCCAGCCCATGAACAACAGCTCTGGCCTGATGAACACGCAGGCGCCGCCCTACAGCATGGCGCCCGCCATGGTGAACAGCTCGACAGGTAACCTCGGCAGCTCCGTGCTCCTGAGCCCCTCCCTCTCCCCTCTCCTCCTCTTAGGCGCCGCCAGTGAATCTGCCTAAACGGCCCGAGAAGGTGGATCGGTTGGCGAAAGTGGGAATCATACTACTTTTCTGCTTCTCAGAAACTCGCTCCATCTATTTAAGACTTGAGAATTACATTTTATGTAAATTATTTTTATTCAGTCTGTGTTTGTATAACAAGTGGACACATTTCAACTATTATTGGAGATTGTTAAATATACACACTATATTCTCTTTCTCTTTGGGAATTATTAGTATTGGAAGATCCTCAGATTCTCTCCATTGGGTAGTGATGGAGACAGACATTTCGAATTCGCATTTCAGGGGAAATGGTTGGAAGGGCAGAGCAAAGGGGGTTTGAAGTAGTTTTTACATTTACACCTTACACCTCTAAATGTATGCTTGGAAGTAGCTGCTTCGTAAGTGCTCTGTGCAGATTGTCTCTATTGGGAAACTGTTTTAAATGTTTCACGATGTTTAGTTATTTTAACCCATTTCATAATCTCCAAGGTAGCATTCTTAAAAGTCATGCCTGATGAGTGCAGTGGATGAGTAGCCAATGTGTGGAAAACATCGAGAGTGTCTAAAACTGTGCACATCTCCCATGATCTTAGACTCTGCAAGATCCTTCAACCCCCTCCTCTGGTTCCGTAATTACCTTAAGACAATGAGTGCCACTTTTTACATAAAGTGATGTGTATTTCAAGCGACCTGTTACTCTCTGTCACATGTTAGAATGGATCTCACTGGAGGATTCCCTCCTTCAGAGACTGCAGAGAGTGGCTTAGCCAGTGTGTATCCTGTGATGCCCTGTGATGCATTAGGAGTGCATGGGAGAGCCAGAGCCTTGGTTCTTTCTGATGAAGTTTTTTCATTTCTTCTGCCTTTCACTTCCTTTTTCGCCTCTGTCTTTGAAAGGCCTCCCCAGAAGTTCATGTTTCTCTGTCAGACGGAACAGGCAGTGAGAGGCTGGGCTCGCCTCCTGTCTGAGCTGCATCATTGATTTCTAGGACCTAATTGAGGGGTGGTATTCCGTGATGACTTCTCTTGAAAGATTTGTGAAAGAGGAACACATAGAAATTCATGGTAAAAATGAAGGTTTTTAAATAAATAAAATAGCCCTTCCTGATGCTGCGTTGAGTGCTTCTCCATCACAATTTGGTGGGTGTTTTACATTCGAGATGAAGGTGAAAAGCTTGCAAACAGCCTGTTAGCTGGAAGCCTCCTCTTTCCCTAAGCAGTGCTGGCCCAGGTAACAGAGTATTGGGTTGTGACATTCTGTTTTGTCTGACTTGCTGAAATAAAATTACTTGAGAGCATTAAAACCACACAATCAGTTTTCACCTACTGTTAGCAGTGCTCATTTTTCCCTTCTTCCTTTGGACCCCAGAGCCACAAAAACAACCGACAACAAGCAGATGGCACAGTGCCCTGCCTCAGAAGATTTATGTATTCCTAAGGAACAGCCAGCTTAATGGAGATTTACAGAGAGGGTTTCTTTCTATTATTATTATTCAGATAATTCGACTATTCGTTATTCCATGCAGAGGAAATCGATTCAGTGAAAGGCTATCCATCCTCACGATCTTTTGTATGGGGTGGTAGTATATTTTTTACTGCATTGTACATTTTGAAACATTGAATTTTTAATAATTTAAACATCCAGTTTTCCTCTACACATTGATCTGATTTTATCCCACCATTATTAAGGGAAATGCACGTCAGAGGAGGAGTAGCCATTTAGCATTGGCTGTGCATCTAGCGGCAGGTACACGTGAATCTGCTGTTACTGCGTTCTGATCTCTCAGAGAGACAGGAGTGACAGAGAGCATTACAGCACAGCCCTGTGAGCATCGGGATGCGCAAGTGTCCACCTGACTGCACAAAAGATGGACCAGAAATGGTGGGATCACCATCACTTCAGTCTCCTTGGTTTGGGCCCACGGAGATAAATTACCAGTGATAACAGCAAAGCATTTCTCCATCAAAATATACTTTTGGAGAAAGCGAGGACAGTACAAATGATGACCAGGTCTGGTGGTGGAATTTTCTGAACCTCAGCAGCCAGTGCAACTGGCATTCCAGCATGCTCTTCGCTGAGTTCAAACAACTGTGTTGTAGACAGTGTACGGGGCCAAAAAAAAAATCCTCCTGTGTAGTGACAAATTGTTACAGGCTTCAGTGAGCAAGTAATTATTTAAATGGAGTCAGTGTGAGTATAAATGTGACAACTATTTCTTCACTTAAAATGCCAAGGGAAGTAGGATGGTAAGCAGTGGGAATTTTTCCCTCTAAAGAGCTTTTTTTGGTTTTGTTTTGTTTCAATTATTTAGATTAAAAGGTTAGAATTATGTATTACTGTGGGCAAAATTACAAATCATGTATACCCTTATTAAATACACTGTCATACAATACATGTGTCTTGGGTTAGGTTTTACTTATTTGTGTTGAGTTTTATAATATTCATTAGTCATTTACACTTGTCTGCATATAAACCATCATCTTAAAGTGGACATCTAAATTCCAAAAAATATATCTCCCATCTGTGGTTCTAAGTTTGCCTCACCAGACGTTACTCCACAAAATGTAGGGCATTTCTCCCACTGCCACGTATAAATAGTACAGGAGCGGCCATATGTGCCGCTGGAACCAGGCTTTTCTCACAGAGAGCCCTGGGCACCTTCCAGAAGTGAGTCCTTCTGCTAACCTAGTACCGCTCAGTCCCACACGCAAATGTCCTGTTAATGCCCTGCCAGCACAGGGTACCAACCCCGGTAGGCCTTTACAAAGAAAAAGACAATCACACTGCCACAAAAAGTGTGAACCTCCTACCTCTGGACCTCCCGCAGTGCTTGTTAAAACTACCGATTCCGGGGCTCCCTTCAGAATTCTTGAGGGGAGTCCAGGAATCCGCACCCCTGAGCACCTCTGCAGGGAGTTTTCCTGCATGCAAGCTCAAGTTTGAGAAGCGCCAGTGTGGCGGTATTTCGCTCAACAGTCTCCTGGCAGATCTGCCTCCAGCTCTATGGGGCATTTGCTGTTTACCAGATGATTTGCTGTTTTGAAATTGAAAAACAAGAAAAGATTCACAAAACTACGCCTAGAGTATCAGTCTTCCAGCTGGATCACTGTTTTCTGTCTTGGGACTTCAGGGCCTCTCACAAAGGAAGGTTTGGGTCTTCAGCACCATTGCAAGGGGCTGGTTGTCCAGGGTGTTGGTAGCGGTTGCTGGGGTGCCCACTTGCATGCTTGCTCTAAGGTAATGATTTCAGGTGAATTGCTGCCCTCCCCCCATATACAAAGGACTTGATAAAAGGGTTTTGATAAATTATGAAAACCAATCTCTTAAACTGGGGGAAAATATATCCTGAGATTATGCCAAAGTATGTGGACGGCTCCGGACTCTGTAGGTGGCTGGGGGAGCTGCTTTCCTCGGAAAGCCACCCAGCATGGCCAGTGTCCTGGGGGTGGCCACAGTGGGGAGGGGCGCTGATGGCAATGATGGGGTATGCAGGGCCTCTAGGGTGCTCGTCGGCTCCACCCTGTGCCGTGGAGGGTCCTCCCGGTCAGGGCTGTCAGGGCCTTGCATATCCAATGAGAGCAATGCGTCTCGCCAGCCCTTCTCAGATCCTGTGTGTGTTACCTTCACGGTGGACTTTCTATCTTGCCACATGTAAACATAGTCATGAACATCCATGGATGTACATACATAGATCAGCTCTCTGTGTTTTCTTTTATTTATTTATTTTTTTTGAAACAGAGTCTCGCTCAGTCGCCCAGGCTGCAGTGCAGTGGCACAATCTCGGCTCACTGCAAGCTCCGCCTCCCGGGTTCACGCCATTCTCCTGGCTCAGCCTCCCGAGTAGCTGGGACTACAGGCGCGCACCACCACGCCCGGCTAATTTTTTGCATTTTTAGTAGAGACGGGGTTTCACCATGTTAGCCAGGATGGTCTCGATCTCCTGACCTCGTGATCCGCCCGCCTCAGCCTCCCAAAGTGCTGCGATTACAGGCGTGAGTCACCGCGCCCGGCCAGCTCTCTGTGTTTTCAAAAACAAGAAATCATATGTTTTGCAGTCTGGTATATTACCATGAAAAGAAAAGAACTGTGCATTTCTGACCTATTTCACCATCTTCTGGGAATGATTTTGCAGACTTGTGAGGAGACTGAGTAAAGGAAGCGGACCAAAGCAGGCATGAGTGTTGAAGTTCGGTTTGACTCATGTCATATGTTCTTTACGTTCCTTTTGAATATATTAAATCCAGTGTGGAATAGCTGCCTTAGGACCTGGACCCACACTTACTTTAAGAAATCATTCTAGTTCTTAAATTTCAATGGTAAAGCCAGAGGCTGGTGCTTAAAACGTACTTACAGTACTCAAGCAGCACTTTCTGCAGTCACAGATTCTTTACTGCCCCTTTTTATGTCTGAACTTTACATACTGGATTACTCATGTCAATAGGAGAAAGAACAGTGCCTTGATTTAACACGTCCTTGTGATAGTAGTGGTCCTTCTCTTCTGGGAAAGGAGAAAAAATAGTGCCCCCGGAGTCCCATTGCCTTGGGAGGCATATGGCTCTTTTCAGTGATTCATTGAGAATTCTGGTAAGAAGTCAAAAATAGGCCGGGCGCGGTGGCTCAAGCCTGTAATCCCAGCACTTTGGGAGGCCGAGACGGGCGGATCACGAGGTCAGGAGGTCAAGAGCATCCTGGCTAACACGGTGAAACCCCGTCTCTACTAAAAAAAATACAAAAAACCAGCCGGGCGAGGTGGCGGGCGCCTGTAGTCCCAGCTACTCGGGAGGCTGAGGCAGGAGAATGGCATAAACCCGGGAGGCGGAGCTTGCAGTGAGCTGAGATCTGGCCACTGCACTCCAGCCTGGGCGACAGAGCGAGACTCCGTCTCAAAAAAAAAAAAAAGTCAAAAATAAGCATTTCAATAAAAAGAATAGTAAAAACCACAGTAAGGAAAGACCTTCTAATCCATTTAGTTAAAATAAACCATATATTTTATAAGGTAGAAATATTAAATAGAACTCTTTATTACTCTAAATTCTATCCTTACTTATCTCTCAAAATAATAGAACAGTGCCACTTGTGATAATTTTTCTATTTGCACACCCAAAATGCCTGTTTTAAAATATATAATAGAGAATGAGGAAATTTGGGGAATTTCAGACCAACAATATGTTTATATTCATGTAAGTCTGATTTTCAAATCAGTGTAAATTGTCAGTAATTTCCATAATACACATTGGCCTAGTTCTGTGTGCTTACAAGTTGCTTTTGTGTACGCTAACACATTTAATGCGTAAAATAGAATCTTACTATTCCCGCCTTCAAAATAATATTCATACATAATTTATTGTAAATACTGACAAAACTACCACTTAAAACCATTGGGGAAGCGCGATGCCACAGAAGCCATGTGCCCATGACTTTACCGCTTTCTCTGGAATTGTTTTGGCTGTCATTCCTTTGAACCCACTCTGAATCAACTAGCCAGGACATGTGGACTCGCATACATAAGCCCCTCTTTTCGCACTCATCCTGCTCTTTTATCCTGCTATTCTTCTGAACAGGGTGTTTTTTAATGTACAGGTTTACTAATTCATATCTCGTTAGACCCCAGAGACAAAACTGCGTGGAAGCAGTCCAATCCGCTGCTTTGAACAAGGCGGTCTTCGTGGTGTAATATCTCTCAGCTGCTTGAGGTTTCACACATTCACAAAAATAACAGCATTTTTAGCTGATCCCAATAGATTTTTCTCTGCAGCTGCATCACTTGAAAAAGCTTTTTGTTCCAGTTCTTAAAGTCTAAGTATTGAAAGTAATTTGAAAAAAAGAAAAACATCCCAATTATGATTTGTGTGTGTTGTGATGACTTTAAGGACTGACTGGGCTGCAAATGGGCTTTGAAAAGCAAGCCAATGTGCCCGTGGAAAATACGGGATTTCAAAGTGTATTGTTGAGTGTGCTGATGTAAACTCATGGGCACGTGGCAGGGTAGGCTTTTTTGGCAGGACCTATGGTCTCAACCTGCAGTGATGCTAACGATATTAGCAAATTAGCACCACAAAGCTTGCCAGCTAATTCACCAGAGCCTGCTCACTCTCTCACTGCTGTAATTAAAACTAATTATTTTCTAAAACATAGTAATACATGAATATGTGCAATAATCATTTTGTAGTGGGCAATCTGCAGAGCCTTTTTTAAAGCTTTTTTTTTTTTCTTGGCACATGACGCTACATGTGTCCCGTCTTGGTTGAGCCAGCACTTTGATTTGCAGAATGTAGAATGGGCCCTGTTCATCAAACCTCAGGTTTATTTTCATCTGAAATAGGCCTAGTTTCTGGTTCCCTCTCATGTATAGGGCTCATCATTCTCTCCCCTCTCTCTCCTTCCCTCTCTTCCTCACTCTGACTCCTCACATCTGGTTGGTGCCTCACTCGCAGCCCCTGCAGCCCAGTGTTCCACAGATGGTTTTCACAGTGGGGTTCTGTAGAAATTCAGCTGTTATTCCCTGGATAGCTACACTGATTCTTTACTCTAGCCTTGTTCTTCCATTAAAAAGAAATCTAACCCCATATTTTTAACCCGAAAATGTCTACTGGTATCTGCAATGAATGTGTGTAGAAATCAGTTGTTCTTTGGTGAACCTTTCATGCTAAAGCCTAGATAGAATTGATTGGATTTCTGAGCCTAGGGCTAGAAAATGTGGTGTTGACTCTGGAGCTGCTGTGGGCCTCTGACCTGGGCATCAAGCTGCTGTCAGGGTTAATGACCACAGGCTCTCAGACTGAAAGGATCCCAGCACAATTGCAAAGTAATCAGAAATCCTTTCCTTCAAAAATTTGTTTCTAATTATATTGTTTTTGAAGCCGTCTGCTGTGATTGTCTTCCCTTATTGTTGACTAGACCACATGCAATAGATAAGGTTTTCAGAAGAAACACTGTGAAATGTCAAATAATTTTGCAAACTATAGATTATTTGCACCCATGAAATTAAGAAGGCGCTAAATCCTCTAGTACCTAGGTAAAAAATATGCACACCCAACATTTGCTTCCAACTCCTGATTAGTAATTTAAACATTTGCCTTATTTCCACTTGTTGCCTACTCTTTCAAAGGTATAATAATTTTGAAAAAATAATATTGACATAAGTTGACCTTCAGTGGTTTGGGTCTTAAGCATACAGAATGACTGCCCTTTTTTTTTTTTTTTTTTTTTAGATAAAAAAGGATTTTGCCAGAATGCGGTGCTGTTTGCATTTCAGAAATTAATATGCTCCCCATTACAATTTCTTTTTTCTTTTTTTCCTTCAAGGGAAATGCAAGGGCCTCCTGCTTCACTCTGTAACTTGTGTTGGCAGGAGTACAGTCTGACGAATCACACGTATAATCCTAAACTCTTTCTCCTGTTTTCGATTAGCATCTATGGGTCTTGCAGATATGATGTCTCCTGGTGAATCCAAACTGCCCCTGCCTCTCAAAGCAGACGGCAAAGAAGAAGGCACTCCACAGCCCGAGAGCAAGTCAAAGGTACTTCCTTCCGCCTCTGCACGCAGTGTGGGGTCTGCCTAGCAAAAAGCTGCCATGTCGTTCTCTCTTCACTGGTGTTGGCCGCCACTTTTTTTTCGTTTCGTCTCCTCTGCATGCCTTCATTTTGTGCAACATGTTCGTAGTCTTCTTTTCTTTCCCCAGCCCCTTCATGGTGTGGATCTGAAAGTTACTAGTTCTTATGGCATTAACTCATGGTTGGGGGAGAGGGGTGGAGGGACAAGACCCACCTAAGAAAAATGCTTCGGGGTGGGGAGAGGTAGGGGTCCTGCCTGGTTTCGGTACTTGCAGCCATTTTCTCTGCCTTCAGTTTATAGCTTCCTGTTTTGGCCGCCTCAGCAACAACAACATACTTAATATTTTGCTTTCCTGCCTTATTTGATAAATAAGGTGAACAGCTTTTTTTTTTTTCTTTCTTTCATAAGGGGTAACCCATGCTTAGCATTCCATGTAAGCTTGAAGTAAGCATGGTGGCGTACTGGCCTTCTCCAGCATCCAGCAGACTTACCCAATTATACTAATTAAGAATGTTGTTTTAATACCTTTATCTATGTGTGGTTTTGTGTGTTTGTTTGTACGTGTCTTTATATATATATAGTATATATATATAAATTAGTTTGTTAAAGTGGATGTACTTTTTGTTATTTTAAATAAAGTTTGCCCTACCTTTGTCATTTTTTTTTTTTTTATTCCTCTACCACAGGATAGCTACAGCTCTCAGGGTATTTCTCAGCCCCCAACCCCAGGCAACCTGCCAGTCCCTTCCCCAATGTCCCCCAGCTCTGCTAGCATCTCCTCATTTCATGGAGATGAAAGTGATAGCATTAGCAGCCCAGGCTGGCCAAAGACTCCATCAAGCCCTGTAAGTGGCTCTGGTTTTTTTTGTTTTTTTTGTTTTTTGTTTTTTTGGGGTTTTTTTTATAATTAATTAATTCTACTTGAATGCTTGCTTGTTTATTTGTTTTATAAGACTTTTTCTTCATTATTTATCCATGAAAGGGTTTTCTTTATAAATAATAATATTAGTGACAAAATGAATAGTTTGCGTGCATCAGAGAAGTTGATTTCTGGTAATGAAAACTGTTATAAAGAAGCACCTCTATACAAAGCATGCGAGTGTGTTAACTGGGTCCAAACTCCTTCACACAGTGACTTTTTTTAAATGTCTAATCCATTATGCACTTATAGAAGATTTTTCAAATGCGTTACTTCTCCATTTATATGGGAACTAATAGCAGCCATTGACTGAATGATAAGTTTGGCCCCTGACCTGTATTTTGCATGTTCTGTCTATTTCAAAACTGCCTGCCTGAAAGAAGTAAATATTCAATCTGGGTATGGTTTAGCGTAACATTAGCCCTGCTTTATTTTCAACCCATTTGTCTGAAATTAATAAAAATGTAGAAATGTTAGTATGTGAATGAATTTTTAGCTTAATAATGTGTACCGATGTTAGAATCAGTTGAAATAGAACAGTTGTATTCTGCACAAGACTGCTGATAATCTTGAAATTAAGTGTTGATTTCTGTATGATATATAAATTATAACAAAAATGTCATGGATGTATCAGGGAATTTTGTAAGCCTCAATGTTCTTCTGACCCTAGAAGTGGGCTGTTAGTTTCCTACTAAAGAAATTCTGTACCATTAGAGAAAAAAAAAAGTAATGGTGCCGTAGCAACCTTTATTTTACATTCATATAAAGCATCAAAAGATCTTTAAAAAAAAAAAAAAAAAGCCTTAACATGCAATTACTTGCCAAGAAGGCTTAATTAACATGCTCATTTCTGTAAGACGATGTATTGACGAGCACGGCTCAGGAAGGCAAGTTGGAGGCAAGAAGACCCTAGCTGTGCAGAATCTGGCAATCTAGTCAAAACCCCAAAAGGAGGCTGCTATTAATTATCCATTCACTGGTTTAAACAGATAGAGCCTGAAGGCTTGAAGAGTTGGTTGTTCTAGTAAATGTTTGTAAAATTCACATACAGCTCTAGGATAACCAGCATTTTCCCTTTCAGAGGAAGAAAGGGCGATATTCGCTCTTACCTTCTCTGTAGCTACATTTCGATTTTGCAGCACCCGAGATGAAACAGAAAGCGCTTCTAGGATGGGTATAGCAGACAGAGCGCTTCTAGGAGGGGTGCGTCGGAACTCGCAGGAAGGGGCGCGACTCCTGCATTTTGATGTCTTTGTGTTATTCGCTTTGAGTCTCAGAAGGCAGACAACATTGTGTGTTTTCCCCTCTTGGTCTACCCTGGTTTTTTGTTTTGTTTTCTTTTTTTAATAGGAAAAACATTCCTGAATCAGTAATGCTCTCAAGTTAACAGGTAGAATTCAGATAACTTTTTGAAAGTATTTGTGTGTTAGCCCAGAGGGAGAATTTCAGAGGTTAAAAATAATAATCTTTAAAACTTAAGATAATAATTAAGGGCTGGGTGCAGTGGCTTATGCCTGTAATCCCAGCACTTTGGGAGGCCAAGGTGGGTGGATCACCTGAGGTCAGGCGTTCGAGACCAGCCTGGCCAACATGGTGAAACCTTGTCTCTACTAAAAATACAAAAATGAGCCAGGCATAGTGACAGGCACCTGTAATCCCAGCTACTCGGGAGTCTGAGGCAGGAGAATCGCTTGAACCCGGGAGGCAGAGGTTGCAGTGAGCCAAGATCATGCCACTGCACTTCAGCCTGGGCAACAGAGTGAAACTCCATCTCAAAAAAAATAAAAATAAAAAAATAAGAATAAGAACTTATTAAAAACAAAGACTAACAATAGACCGTATTATATTGTTTAAAACTTTTCATCTTTCTAATTTCATTGACTTATAAAGAAGGCTTGAATTAGTCACAATATTTTAATTCACTAGTTAAGATTATCTCCATCTACTGTAGGAGACTTTATCAAAATCTGACTTTCTCCTTTAATGTAAGACAATAGCAAACTGAATTATAAACTTTATTTTCTGATTATAATTAAACTTGAAATTGTATATTTTTTCTCAATATTTCCATATACATGGTCTCTTCCTGTACCATAAATAGTTTGAAGAATTTGCAAGCAAACTTCTGGCTCCTGTAGTAGATAGGAACAAGAGAAACTGAAGTTCACAGTAGTAGAAAATGTCAGACTATTGCTCTGTGTTCAGAAAACAGCCACTTTTTTGAATGAGGTGCTAATTCAAAAAGGGGAACAAAAGAGAGTATAATGAAGGACCTAACATTATCTCTGCTATCAAATCACTGCAAATACATGCAACCCCGGAATAGTTAACTGCTCTTTCTGAGATGCCACTTCAGTTTGGACTTAAAATTGCTCTCAATAGTGTCCTTAATAAAGCCTGTCTAACAGCAGGTCTGGAAAAGGCAAAATGAGGAAGATGCTCTACGCTTTGACAGTGTACTGTGGACCAACATTGTTTTGTTACAAAACATTCTAAAATAAAAATAAACATTTGTCCGTACACATACACATACACATATTACCAGGCATATGGTAAAGACTGCTGAAATGTAAATCTGCCTAAAAGACTTGAGGAAAATGTACTTATAGGCTTAATTAAAGTATATGCAAGGAAAACATTTGTGGCACCATAATAATGTCTTGCTGTAATTTTACAGCAATTTCCATTCCTTTTTCTTGCCTCCACAAAAGTTTCACAGCAGTAGGATACAATTTTTACAACACTGAAGCAGTACTAGGTAGGCCTTAGTGACTGGGAAAAGTGAATCCGTCTTTCCAAAGGGCAAGGTAACCACCTTTTGGAAAGGCCACTGTCAGTGGGAGGAGTGTAGATGAAGACCTTCATCCAAAACCAGTGTCTATGAACAAAGACAGTATATCCCGAGCCTGGTCGGTGATGAGAGTGATAACGTACATGCTCTTTATTCACTAAGTCTTTAATTGCCCTCTATTCAGACACCGGATATTGGCTGTGGTCATTGTCTGCCCAGTATGCGAACCTTAAGCTGGGGTGGAGGCGTTGAGTGCTGGCAGTGGGCGCAACCTCGTGCTCAGCCTTCAGCCTTACTAGACTGTGCCCACGTTCACTGCGCACCTTGCTCGGTGAAATCCTGTTTATAGGATATTTGAATCAGCTGTTAATTCCTGTTAGCATGCTGCCAAGCTTTTCACACCCTTTTTGTCCATTGGAGTAATCATTCATGAGGAAAAAAAACGCGATCACAGCCCTCCAGCGTGCAGGGCACCACGCTAAGTGTTGGCGATTAACATCCACGCAAACTCTACCTTGTGGAACTTAGGATCTAGTCAGAAAAATGGGTGTCAGACAAATAATCACGTGCAAAACGTACAGTTTTACGCAGCATGTGACATAGTGCTGCAAAGGAAAAGTAAAGCGTGTGGTGAAACTGAGGCCCTGGTTTAGCTAAGCAAGCCAACCTCGGGAGGCCTTTTCAGGATTTATCATGTAAACTGAGGCCTGACCGTGTCAGTTCCGTGCAGATTCATTTTCCCACATTATGGTGCCATAAAAATGCTTTTTAGAAGATCTGAAAATTATGAAAAATAGAACTATTCTATTAGAAAGTATCTTCATTTAATTTTTCCAATGTTATGACAACAAATTGAGATAGGCACAAGTTAATTAAACTTAAGTTTATTTAACCAAGGAGAGAAAAGTTAATATATAGTCAAACTGCGTCCATCATTATCTCAGGCCTGTTCCAGCTTGTAACAATCCAGTCCCTTCAGAAGCAAGAACAAGCATTTCTGTGCCCCATTGCTCAGTTCTTGATTAACTGTTCATCCAGAACCATTCCCCAGTTTCAGTTTAGAGAGGACCAAACCAGGAATGGCAGATGGATCTTACAAACAGGATATTCATTGAGCTAATTGGAGAAATTTTAAATTGAAATGATTACTTTTGTCTTATCTTTCAATTGAATCTCAAACTTTTACCTCCGTTTTTTACAAATAAAATGCAAGAGGGAAGTTGTTTTACTGTTAACTGATTATAGATTATAGTGCCTTTTTCTTCATGTTCTTATTTCAAATTTTCACTTTCGAAAAACGTTAGACCCATTTTTTTAACTGTAACTCCCCAAAGGAAAAAAAAAAACAAAACTCTATACTAAAATTTAGAAACCTCTTAATAATAAGTGTCCTGTTAATAAAAAGAAAACTCAATACTACAATTTAGGAACCTGTTATTAATAACTGTCCCATTAATGACGGCAGAGCTTCTGAGGTGCCGTCCAGATGAGAATCTTGTGTGAAGTGGGTTAGAGCAGCCTCTTTTCCTAGTCAAGTAGGACTTGGGTACAAGAATATGAAAAATAAGCTTTAAAAACTTATTTGGATATATAGTTTCTATATTCTAAGTGTACATATGGGTTTATAGACATATATATTCACACATATATGAATATGTATACCTATATATTTTAAGCTCTTTCTAAAGTAGTTTTTAAGTGACTTGAAGTTTAACCTCAGCATCAAAGTATATTCTAAAATATAAAACAACTATTTTTTATCATTCTACATTTTATATTTACATCAACTGTATCACCCATTACATACTTGATAAAGATGTTATGCCTCAGTAATTCTGAAGCCGAAGGCTTAAAATCTCAGCCCAGTGACTCTAGCGAATCACGTGTTAGTTAAAGGGAAAGCGGGGCCTCACGTGCTGCGTAAGTTTCATTCTCAGGCATCCTTTCTCAGGGACCTACTTTTACTGGAGATCATTCTGCTAAATAAGGTAACATCTAGCCTCAATGGCAGCCATGTTATTTAACCCCCCACATTTTCAGAAATATGTTTAAAATTATGTTAAGCTAAATAAAGAAAAAGGATAAAAACTTAAGAATTCTGTCTATAATAATTGCTCTATATTGCAAATAATAACCTAGGTATGCATAAATAAATGAAGTAAATTATCGTTCCAAGAAATCTGTATTGAGAACTGAGAAATGATTTTGCACAATAACCCTAGTATTGCAAATATTGTAAATATTTTTACAAATATAGCGATATAAAAGAAAGGGAAGAACTACAGTTGCCCCGCCTAGGGCTAAAAGTGTTATCTGTCCTCCAGATTATGTAATCCACGGAGTAGGCTTCAGGTGTTAAGAAATGGCAGCTCTTGATATTTTAGTGTCAGGTAAAAGCAGATAGATAGAAACGCAAGAACTAGAGTATCAGTGTAAAACACACGAGCATATAAATACATAGGCATAAAAATAAATGTATATGTTTATCCATAAATCCCAAAGCTTTGGTTGACCCTTAGTTTATCTTAAAAAAAAAAAAGGAAAAAAGAAAAAGAAAAGAAAACCGAGCTTATAGCTTACACCACTGGTTCCCGTGACTGGAAATCTACCTTACACTTTTCAGCAAGCACCATGTGGTTGCTCATCCTCCAGATGCTGTGGCATTTTAACGAAGACACCCTTTAGCCATTCTTGTTTTGACAAGGAAAAGTAGGAGTCCATTTAATGTTTTGGGCTCTATAATATCACATGTAAAAATTTTAATTCACTGTGATCACTCCATGAGCTAGAACCTTTTGTTTTTAAAAATAACATGAGGTGTCACTGGAATTTTGCCTTCTGGGATTCAACGCTTATATCCAAAATGGGCTTTGTTCTTTTTTGTTTTTGTTTTTAAGTGTATAAAAGGGGGAGTTTGGGCCTTTTATTTAAAGTAAAAGTAAATTCCTAACTAAGAAAATGTATAGTTTGTGCCTGAACTAGTAGCCTTCATTCCTAATTGTTGTGTGATAGCAGTAGTTTTTAATCTCTTCTCTTCTTGTATTTGTTAGCTCATTACTTTTTTCTCACCTTCTTCCCTCTCCGTCTGCCCACCCATGCCCCACCTCCACATGCTGCTTCTGGGTACTAGAAGTCCAGCTCCTCCACCACCACTGGGGAGAAGATCACGAAGGTGTACGAACTGGGGAATGAGCCAGAGAGAAAGCTCTGGGTCGACCGATACCTCACCTTCATGGAAGAGAGAGGCTCTCCTGTCTCGAGTCTGCCTGCCGTGGGCAAGAAGCCTCTGGACCTGTTCCGGCTCTATGTCTGCGTCAAAGAGATTGGGGGTTTGGCCCAGGTAAGAATGAGTGAGGGAGGAAAAAAAGAAGCATTATGGATAAGTTCTTATACTGTCTTTCTTTGAATGTGTGGACTCATTTTTTTTCTCACAAAGGAAAAGCTAAGCCTGTGTGAAAGTCGCCTTCCTGCAACCCATGTTTGTGTGCTGTCAGGGAGCACTGGGGGACCCTGGCTCTGCCACCAACTCGCAGTGTGACCTCAGCAGGTCATGTACTTGGACCTCAATTTCCTCATGTATACAGTGGGTCAGACTAGATTTTCCTGTAGGTTTCCTTACAGCTCCAGAATTCTCTGGAATCTGCCAGTAGTTCATAGGAAATACTCAGAAATGTTTTACAAATGACTGAATTAATTATCTGTGTCAGATATAAGTCACATATACTGCTTCCCTCTCTCCAGAGCAGGTTATCAGAAAATTAAGTCATACTTGTCAAACCATGCCCACCATAACTGGACAGTTAGGAGGGCCAGTGCTGTGACCTCCAGCGGGCTAGGCCTCAGTGTGACAGGGGAGCTGCCTGGAGTGCAGACGTAAGGACCTTTCCTCTCTGCACCTGGGCTCCTTTGCCTTCTACCCCTCAACTCCCCTGACCTTTCTCCCCTGCACCTACCCTCTTCTGACATGGATTTTTTTAGAATCACTAAGACTGCTCAAACCATTAGATTTTATCAACCAGCTCAGAGTAGATACTGTGTGGTTACTTCCTTACTGTGACTGTGTCCACAGTGTATATAACCAGGCTGGGTCTATCACGAGACTCTCCATGGGCTTGTAATGAGGGTTGCTGGAATGTACCTGGGTTGCATCTTTGTCCCCACCCCATCATGCTCTTTATCTCATGGGCATCAGATATGGTTGGGAACAGGTGCTGCCACCACACAAAGCCTAGCTCCCAGCCTTCCTTCTTAGGTCACACTGAGCAGCACCTGGCTTGCCATTTCTGCAGTAACCCAAAGACCCACGGTTTGCAGCCCTGCATTAAGTGCCAAAAGAGGGTGGTGGGCATCTCCGGGAGCATCCAAAACTTATGCACCACCAAGTACTAAGTAAATGGACATAAGGGCTGTGTGAGAAAGTTTGAATCCAGAAATTTAATATTTCATTGAAAACCACTGTCCCCTTACCCCCTCCCTTGCCACACAACACAGGAGACATCAAAAGGCAAAACCTTCTCCAAGTTATTTGCAAATCCTCATGTTTCATTCATATGTTTAACCTTTTATAACCTGTTCCCAAGTGGGAATCAAAAGGTTAAAATTAATGCCTCAGATCTTGATGTCGCATTTCAGGAGTTCTCTTTCTTTCTTCTCCTTTTGTGACTGTGTTGTCTCCAGCCTAAGCCTCCTTGAGTAAGAGCACCACACAGGAAGGCGTGCACCTGCCCCGTCGGCGGGGCTGGTGGCCAGTGGCATCGCATCAGGCTTTTTAAGTTGGGGGCCGTCGGTCCAGGGGCTCATTCGCCTTCGCACGAGGTGCTGCTTTTGCTTTTGCCTGACACCCCAAGCAGTCTTGGGGTGAGGGGACGGGTACTGCCCAGAATCCCAGGCCCACTTCTGAGAGCTTGCAGCTGCTGAAATGAGCACTCTCACATCACTGCCCAAAAACCTAAATTGCAAAATAGTGCCGTTGTTGCTTTTTAAACGTTTTGACGTGCCCTTTTTCCTTAATTGGAGGTGGAGTGGGATAAGTGTGAGGCGTTGAGAGACACAGCGGGCAGAAGGACCTCGGAGCAGTGCTTTTTCTGTTGCCATCAGCAGGTTCCCTAATGGTTTTATAACTGTAAATGCTGCCTATGCACTCCTGAGTGGGAGTAATGAGCATTAGTTAAAAGAGGCAAATGAAAAAAAGTAAACCAAGATGTCTCCTGGCTTTAAACAAGCCACTTTGCTGCAAACCAATGATCCTGCCGTGTTTTTTGCTAGGTGAATAAAAACAAGAAGTGGCGTGAGCTGGCCACCAACCTAAACGTTGGCACCTCAAGCAGTGCAGCGAGCTCCCTGAAAAAGCAGTATATTCAGTACCTGTTTGCCTTCGAGTGCAAGATCGAACGCGGGGAGGAGCCCCCGCCGGAAGTCTTCAGCACCGGGGACACCAAAAAGCAGCCCAAGCTCCAGCCGCCATCTCCTGGTAAGTGGCGGCGCTGCAGTCACTGGCCCAGGAAAGCCGAGGCGTCTGGCCTGGGAGGTTCCGGGAAGGTCGTTTCACAGTCAGGCCAACAGAGAACTCTCTTTGAGAGGCGGGGGTTCCTGCGTCGTTTTGTTTATTTAATTGGACGCCCATTGGCAGTGTTAAGGGATGAGAGAATTAAATCTGGCATGTGGCCATTTCTGATTGGCCCTTGGAAGGCATCCCTTCTTTTGCTGTACCTTAATCAAAACAGGCTTTTGAATTCTGAGCCATATACGTTTATTCCTTATACAAGTGTTCAAAAAGATTCCATCTACCACTACACAAAATAAAGATCCCCAGTGGCCTGTTTGAACACTTGTGCACTTCTAGGAAATGCCGCCCTGCAGGTTTGACAGGTCGAGCGCGCCCACCCTCTGTCAGAAACCCTCAGATTTGAACTTTAGCAAAATGAAGCCTGGGCTTAGTTTCTAACGTCCCCTGCCCAGCGAGTTCTCACTTCTAGGGTGTTTAGCAAGCTGTCGTGGTAAGGATTCACACAGTCTTGTTTTGGAAACAGGTGGTCGTTTGCAGCCTTGTCCTGCAAGTCAGGGGTCTTAGGAATGGGTGCAGTGCTCGTCACCAACACGCTCACAGGCCAAGCCGCGTCAGTGACACCTGCCAGCTCCCTTCCCTCCCCTCCCCACTGACAGAGACCCTCCCATTCCTTCCAGCTCCCCTGCTAGCCTTTGTTCTACCGTTCGGGTTTCAAATTTGAAATTACAAAATCATATATTCTGATAAATGCAGTAGTAGGGGGGGAAGACCTTGGCACCTTAGTGCTGGGTGGTGACCTCACTCCAGTAGATCCGACCATTCTCTTATCTGTGTCTGGCTCCCAGTCAGCGACCTTCAGCACGTAGCCTCACTGTTCCTGGTCCCTGTCTACAAGAGGTGGCTGCACCCGCCGCTCCTGTACACAGCTTGCTCTGAGTGTGGCTGGCAGCCCATGTTTCCTGGGCACTTCCAGTGTGCCGGGCCCTTTTCTAAGTGCTATCATTTCATCTTCACATCAGTCCTGTGACTTTGATACTATTTTAAAATCCATGAGAAAATGAAGGTCTCGTGGAATCTAAGTACCTTGCCCAAAGCCAACTAGCTGGGGAGTAGAAGGTCTTTTCTGGGGCATCTGGTGCTAGAGTATACATGATACCCACCAGACACCTCTGCCTGTGTTGAAAATACCTTTGTAACACATGAGATGTTTACATATAGAAGCCAGAGCAAGAAGTTATTTTGCTTTTAATGATTTCCTCTAGCTGCTGTCTGGATGGTAAAGCTGATAGCCAAGGTTCCTAATCAAGGGATCTCATATAAATACTTTGTAGGCCCAAAGTGCACTTGTAGTGAATATACCTAGAATTACATCCGTAGGCTCTAAAAACAAGGAGAAATCCTCGCTAACCTCATCCATAAAGATTCAAAGGCTTTGCCAACTCTGGTGTCCCTTAAAAACTGGGAAATCTAATTTTAAAAATCTCACAACATTACATCCAGTTCACAGAGTAAAACAAGCTGCCCATGAACAGCTCTGAAACTATTTTTCCAAAATAAAAACCCAGTGGGGCGTAGGGAGCAAAGTGGTGATGTCTGCAAAGATCTAAGGGTACATTTTATTTGCCAGGAAAGAACTCGTGTCACTGAATGGGCTGCCCTTGTGTATGGAGAATAGCTCTCCCAGTGTGCATCAGCTTCAGGACGGGGGCCCTGCTGAGGCATATAGATCCTTCAGAAAGTGGAGGGCCTGTTCTCTTAACAGCCAGCCCTTCCCTTTTCCCCTTGTTTAAACTGCCATTTTTATGGCAACATTATCATTTTAACTACACAAAAGAGCTTGGATTGCAGATGGACTCCTGGTATACATTCTTCTCAGTAGTCCAGAGGGAGCCGAGGTCCTGTGATACAGGAGGCAGTGGAAGGAAAGCCTCCTGGTCTCGCCCAGCCCCAAGAGCACGTGCAGGGAGCTCCAGTCACACACAGGTGTCCGGGGATCTCAGGCGGAGGCACCCTGGTCTTTAGAAGCCTCTCGATTCAGTGCCACCCACACGGCAGGTGGCCTCTCCAATTCCAGTCCCATCATTAGGGAAATGGTCTTGGAAACATTTTTGTTGTTAAAGGAAAATAAAATTATTCCCAAGTATTGGCCATGTTAGAGTCTCATTTATTACAAAATTTTTAAACACAAATTTACGGTAAAAATTGATGTTCTTTGAATCACTTTTTCCCGGAAGAATATCATCGTAGTTTATTTTTTACCAGCACATTCAGGCAGACTAAACTAAAAGATTCTGAAGAAACATTTTAGATTTTTTTCCCCCAGCCTTTGCTCTGAACCAACTAAAATCCTAAGTCTTTTTACTGTATTCTAAGAGCACTCCAAGTCATCTGTCTCTAGTCAGATTTTGATTTGGGGTGCTAATACAGCTCTAGGCTTCAATTCTGTTAGCCTCTGGGAGGTATAAGCCCCTTGGCTCCTGGGGCTGCACCCCACACATCACTGCCAAGTTGCCATGTGGCTTCTCACACTGGGTTTCTGGGTTCCTGTCTTCCAGCCACCAGAGCAAGTCAGTGATTGAGACTCCCAGGTGAACTGAGGCAAGGCCTTGGGGTGTGGTTTGTCTTTAAGGTGCCAGTGGGGATCTCGTTATAAAGCATCTAGAAAAGGGTGTGGGGGATTTCCAATGAGTGCTGTAGGAAGCGCCTCCCCAGATGGCCTCTGCAGCCTGTAAGCTGGAGATGGGGAGGGGAATGGAAGGGACCAGGCTGGGAGAAGTGGGGCAGGGGTGGGGCATGGAGCTCCACATTCAATTAGTAAGTCTGTAACCAAAAACCCATCCATCTTGGCTGGCAGGTGGCTGACTGAATTTCTATTATTAGCTGACAGGTGATGTCACAAAACCTGTCATGGATCCAACTAGGGAATCCTCAGTGGAAGATAAATGAGAAAGGGGCTCGGGTTATAAACAGAGGTGCCCTCTGGTTGACCTCTAGTCACTGTAGACCTGGGACATATCAGCTCTTCCTTCTCCCCACCCTACTTCCCGCAACCCAGCCAGAACTAGGGCACCAGGTTCGTGCCGGGTAAATTATCTTCCCAGCTAGGAGCCTGGCCATGCTGTCTGAAGTGTGTGAATGTACTTAACCTTCAGTAACCTTTCCATTGTTTACTTTAGAGTATACATTTGTAGCTTCTGGCAAAAGGTAGGGATGTCCTAGAGAGCCTGCCAGCCTCCTCTATTAATGGAGTTACAAGAGGTTGCATTCATTTTTTTTTTTTTTTCATGAAAGGAAAAAAAAGCACTGGCAAGAGAGATTTTTCCTTTTTTTTTTTATTAGCTATAAATGTGAATACTTGTAAATAAGGGTCTTTCTGAAATCAAGCCTTGCAAGTGATGTTTCCAAGGAAGCTGTCGAGGCTGTAGCAGAGCCTGCCTGGATTTCAGAAGCAAGTCGCTGCTCTTCCGTGGCATTAGGCAGGCAGCCATGTCTGCAGGATGATTACCCTTTTATATCTGCAAAAGAGGACTTTCTTCCGTTATTCTGATATACCTTTTTAACATGCGTTTCCAGGGTTTTACGCAAATTCGGTTTGTAAGTATGAGTGAATACATTTTTCTTTTATACCTACATTAGGCATCTACATTAGCCATCAATCTTCTCCGTATAACAAACGCCCATGACACACGTTTACCTGTGTAACAAACCTGCACATCCTGCACATGTACCCCTCAACTTAAAATCAAAGTAAAAAAAAAAAAGGAAATAAAAGCTTTTTTTAAAAAGTCAGTCTTTCTGGCATCTCTGAGAACTTCTCTAAGTCATTCAGTGCAGGGTTCACAGGGACGGATGTTACGCGGTGTTCAGCTCTGTCGGCCAGCATTCATTCCAGCCCAGGCCAGGGGCTGAGCAGACCTCATCGGACTACAAATGTCTCTGTCCAGCTGAGGCTTTCCGTGTAGAAACAATGTACTCCTTTCGATTTCTGACTCCTTGGCAGTGTCCTCTGTAACTTCTGGTGGTTTGTTTCACCTCTGTTGCCACTGAAGTAAAATGTGAATAATAGTAATTGTAGTGAGCCTTGGGAACGTCATAGGGAAAGGTATTCTAGACAATAACATGGAAAATGTGATTCACAAGCAGCAGTAATCCTGTCGTTTGTTCAGGGGGTTCTGCACTTTTTTACCATGAGGGCAGGGGTTGTTGTCTTTCTTGTCAGTTTGGTCCACTGGTGTATGTGGGCGTAGAAGAGAGCCTAGGCTATAGTAGGCGTATTACTCATTTATTAAGCATTTAATTCACACATGAAACCAGTTATCTATTGATGATCTAGCATGCTAAGGACTACAAGAGATGACAGAGCAGGAGCCCTGCAAATGTTATGTTTTTCCCTCAAGGTGAGGTTAATTAATTTTTCCCAGAGTCCCACATAAGATTTGGAAAAAACCGGTTCAATTCTGTTATTATAATGTAATTATACTTAAAGCCACATCTCAGCACCCTGATAACATTTAAAAACTCCAAACCAGTATGACTTGTGCTTTTTGATAACAACTCTGATTTCATAGGTCAACAAGTGACACTATTAATGACAGAGCACAGACGCATTCAGATGTTGAGAAGCTATTGAAATGATATAAGGCTCATTGTCAATTTGTGTCCTTGCTTTTCATCTTAAACATTTCACATTGTCTAAGACCCAGAACTAAGTTTCCTAATTTTGTTTCTACAACAGCACAATAATTCACCGAGTTGATGCACCAAAATTTTCATCCCATTTATAAAAATGTACATTTAGATTATTTCCAGTCTAGACAACAGCGAATAAACACTCTTCTGCCAAAAGCCTCCTTTTTATTAGATTATTTTCTTGGGATAAATACCCCAGAAAATAAGTATCCAGTCAAAAGATATAAATGTGTTTTATGGCTCACAAATGAAATATGTTTACTCAAAATCTTCTTTACTAATTTTTACTGTAAACAATATAAAAGCAATGAATTTTACAACATCATTATGGTGTCTTATTTACATTTATTTCTTTCACCTATACAACTAGCAAGGCGGCTGGGCTTACTTGGTAATCTCTGGATTTCTTCCTGTTTTCTCTTGATGCTGCTGCTATCAGCTAACTCGGGATCCTTGCAAGGCCCACAGACCCCTCAGTCAACTGGCAGCAATTCCATGGCAGAGGTTCCAGGTGATCTGAAGCCACCTACCCCAGCCTCCACCCCTCACGGACAGATGACCCCAATGCAAGGTGGAAGGTATGTTCCAATAACTCTATGAGCCATACAAAGTCACGTTTGTTCATATTTTAGTTTTCTGGAGCAAACTTCACAGAGAGAAGAAATGGTATTTCCTAGAGAGTTTTTAAATGTTGATGACTACCAGTTTTCTTCATGTCATTTATTTTGGATGGTTTTTGCATTTGCACATTTCAAGATTGGTTCATCTTCTGAATGTACTGTTTGGAGGTAACTCCCGCTGTATCATTAAGCTTTCATTCCTTGCATCTCTTCAGAAGCAGCACAATCAGTGTGCACGACCCGTTCTCAGACGTGAGTGATTCATCCTTCCCGAAACGGAACTCCATGACTCCAAACGCCCCCTACCAGCAGGGCATGAGCATGCCCGATGTGATGGGCAGGATGCCCTATGAGCCCAACAAGGACCCCTTTGGGGGAATGAGAAAAGGTACGTGCAGAGGGGCCTCCACCCGGGCGTGGACCAGTGGGCATTCTACTGTCTACCGTTCCACAACAGTTTACCTTTCACTCAGAACACCTCTGAGCCCAGGCTGCCTCAGTGTGGGTCCCAGGTCCCCATCCCACTCCACTTGTGGCCTTGGGAAAAGCAGTTAGCCTCTTTGTGCCCTCATCCTGTCCCCAGCTGGCCTCAGCGCCCTCGGCCTTTTCCCCGGCACATGCTCCCTGTTTCTGGATACCTGCCACCTCCTCACACACACCAAGTTACATTCCTTATCTAGAAATTGGGAAAATAATAGGACCCACTTCCAAAGGCATGGTGAGGATTAAGTTCCTGCATACAGAGCTCAGACAAGAGTGGCTGGCGGCAGTGGTAAGTAAGCACGTGCTTCACGGCACCTGGCATGGTGTTGTGCTAGTTTGTGCTGGGCGCTAGCTCATGGATTGGTAAATCAGAGTCGCTGCCCACCTTCAGGGAATCACAGACTCCCTGCCTTCTTAATTCCTGGGAGGAAGCAAAAAATAAGCACAAATAGGCAGTTAAAGATTGTGGTTGGTGGAAGACAGGAAAGTGAAAGGAAGAAAGAATACGGATAGCAGTGGCATTGGGTGGCGCGATGGGAGAGAGGGAGAGCGATTTAGACTGGGTGGTCAGGAGGGAAGGGCCCTGAGAACCTGTCATGGGGGTGGTGGCAGGAATGAGCTTGGTGTATGAACAGGTGGGTGTCCAGAGCAAAGTGAGCACGGGCCCGGGGACAGGCTGAGGTCGTTGAGGCCAGCGGGGCCAGAGCCTTTCGGTGTCTGTGGGCGTATTGATGAATCTGGATTTTTCACCAAGGTGAAAGATGTTATGCAGGGAAGTGATGTGAGTAGGTTTTTTTGTAATAAATACATAAATAAGTAAATAACTGGCCGTCTCTGGAGAATGCACTGGAAAGAGGTAAGAGTAGCTTTGGGGAGATCACTGAGAGTCTAGGGGGAGCTGGCCAACTGGAGCTGGACATCAGCAGCGCAGAGGGAACCCGCCGGCAGAGCGTACATCAGAGGTGCTCACAGAGTGAATGCGGGCCCTGAGGGAGAAGCTAACCACAACTGAGCAGGTGAAGACATCATTCCCTGCAGTACGGAGGATTGGGAAAGGACTGGGCTAGAGAGGGGAACCTGGAGACCGTCTGGGGTGTGTCCCTGTGGTAAAGCATGGAATGCATGGCTGGAGCTGAGCAGATGTTGGAGTCGGTATGATCTTGGAGTAGTAAATGTAGAAATGGCATCTGCAGTGATGGGATTGATGAGATCCTTGCGAGAGAGTGCAGGAGTTTGTGACTGCCATCAGGAGACACCAGGCTGGCCCTTCCCTTGGTGCCCGCCGACTCCCAAGGTTGAGGCAGCACTGAAGCTGTGACTGTCTGAGTCACTGTCCTTCAGTTCTGCCCGCGGTCTACAAGCCACAAGTGGAGACTTGATATTTCGCTCTTGGGCATTCTTCCAAATGCATTCAAGGCCTGTGAAATTGAAGAATGATATGAATATTATTGGAAAAAAAATACAGAAGAAGTAGTGAATAATATTTTTATGGAAGTACTTACTCTGGAATCCCTTAAATAATAGTACCTGTGTTGTGCTTAGATGTTGGCGTGCATGAATTTCTTGATAATATTGTCTGAATGGAGAGAAGCATAAAGTACAAAGCCTTGGTTTTCATATGTATTATAGACCAATGAAAAAGAACAATGGAAAATCTTTAAAATTTAAATATAGGGCATATACCGTTTATAAATGAAATTCGTAGTATTTTGTGTATAATATGTCAGATAACACTCATAAAGCAAGATCAGCTATGATTGTTTTTCTTTCAGAAGTTTCAGGGCTGCTGATGCCAAGTGAGGATTTTGCAGAACATGCAGTAAATCCAGAAGCTTAGAATTTCAAAAGCTTTGTGAATGTTGGGGGAGCTATTTTTCTTAGTGGTATGAGATGCTACACAGAACATTTCGTTAGTGCTTTTGGTGGCTTTGGACTCTGAAAATATGACAACATGGAAAAAAATAATTAGTAGTATTTGGAATTTGGCCTCAAAATGTTTTACAAACCATTCCCATATCCCACCGATACACTACATTAGACAACTGTAGATGTATTTCCCTTGTGTCCTTATGCCTAGAAGTTTTCTTGTTATAAAAATAAAGTGTGTTGGGGTAGAATGATTCTGGGATCACCTTGCTAGGCCCTAGGTAGATATATACGGATACTTCTTACCTTACAGTGGGGTTACATCAGAAGAAACCCATCCTAAATTGAAAATATTGGTAAGTTGAAAACACACTTTCACTTACAATATTTTTGATTTACAATGACTTGATCCAGATATAACCCCATCTTAAATTGAGGAGCATACTGAATGCCTGTCGCTTTCACGCCATCATAAGGTTCAGCCATCCTACTTGGGTGACTGTCTGTGATGTTTTCATCAACCATGTAAATGATCCCCAGTGGCAAGTACAATCTCTAGTATATTTCAGTTCACTTGCTGCCTTATGGTACTGGTGTATTCAGTACCAAATAAAAGCAGATAAGCAGAAAATCCACAGGAAACAGATTTTCTAAGAGTCTTACTCCTGTTCTGTATAGTTTTCCATTCTTCAGTTTGCCTTACTCTGTCAGTAAAATTAATGGTGCTATGATTTTCTATTTAATGACTAACTTCAGTGGAAAACATACTCTTTGTCTCTGTTGCTGCTGCTGTTGGTGTTAACCTGTAGTATGGTAGCATGGTTAAAGAGTCTGATCTAATATTAGCCCTCAGTAGCCCTGAGGGGCCTGGCCCTGCCTGTTCACCGACCTATTCCCTGCCTTCTTACTTCCTTACTTCACTGATTGAGGAATTGATGGATTACATATAAATGAACATCATTTTATATGTTTGACAGAATAGTATATATCAAATGTCTATTAATATCTGTACACATAGCTCTACTTGTTTTAATTGAATAGATCTACCCTAATGCTCTAGTAATGGGTGAGTTGTTCCATAATCTTTTGCTATTATAAACAATGAAGCAGCGATTATTGAAGTACAGTTTTTTCACATTTGTAAGAATGTTTCTGCAAAATAGATTCCTAGAAGTAGAACTGTTGAATCAAAGGATATTAACTTTTTTTACTGAATATCTGAGCTTTTACAGTATAACAAACTACCCCCAAATCTTAGTGACTTTAAAAACTGTAACACTTAATTATATCTCTCAGTTCTGTGGTAGACTGGGTAGTTCTTCGCTCTGTGTGTCATGTTGTCAGCTAGGACGCTGAGGTAGCCACCATCATCTGGGAACCAGGCTGAGAGCTCTGCTGGGCTCTGATGTGTCGCGAGTGGCTGACGTCATCCCCAGGCTCTACTGGGAACTCAGCTGGAGCTGTCGGCTGCAGCCTCCTCCATGGGGCCTTTCCATGTAGTTTCTTAGGTGCCCATAACATGGCAGATGGATTTCAAGAGGGAGCACTCCAAGAGGACAGGTCCCGGGAGCAAGCACTTAAAAACTTTTGCCTGCATCTCACTTGCTGGAACCCTCTTAGGCAATGCTAATCACATGACCAAGCCCAAAGGCATCATGGGAGGGGTTTCCCAGGCTGCGAATGCTGGGAGATGCGCTTCTTTAGGGGTTGCCAAAGCAGAGCCTCCCATAGCAGGTAAAGCAGGTATTGGCAAATCTTATACCAGTTTAATGTTCTCAACAAGAGCATGTGAGGGTGTGTGGGTTCTCACCCCCTTACTAAAAATGATCATTGTCCATCATTTTCACATTGGCCAATCAGATGGAAGGGAGAAAGCCTCGTTACTGTTTACCTTGGATTCATTCCATTATTAGTGAACTCACACATCTTTTCATATGTTGATTGACCATTTATTTTTCTTTTGTGAATGTTCATTTATGTGTTTGCCCATTTTTAATTTGGTGTTGCTTTTAAATTTCCTTGTGTATTAGAGAAAAGCTATTTAATTATGCCACGTGATTTCTGTCTATGTCTGTTTTCACATCTACAAAATAGAAAGTAACTTCAAAACTGGTTCTACCACAGGTTGATGTGAGATCAAATAGATAAAATAGGTGAAAGCACATTGCAAGGGAAAATACTTGATGCTGGCATTGGCCCCTCTCTACCAGCCTAACAAAATGTATCCGCTCACAAAATCTTAACCAGCTTTTGCTTCACATAATCATAGGATAGAGAAAGGTAGCAATACTGTATAGTGATGAAAATTTATATTAAAATGTTTAATTTGCCGTCAGGCTAGTTTCTGGACTGAACCCAATTTCCTTCAGGCTCTGAGCTGATGCTGATTTGCATATACTACCTAATTGGCAGTCCATCCTGTGTTAGAAATAGTTGATTTCATCCCATCTTGAGCTATTCTTAACTCCCTAATAATTTTTTTAATCCTTATTTTGGAGTGAATCAGTGGCTGAATGTTAAGGTTTTCACTTTTTTTCTTATGGGAGAAGGGAACTAACTTTGTATACATATTTTATGTCCTCCTTACAACCATTTCATGGCATAATATTACTGGCCTCATTTTATAGACAAGAAAATAGGGGCCAGGTGATGACTCATGCCTGTAATTCCAGCACCTCAGGAGGCTGAGGCAGGCAGATCGCTTGAGCCCAGGAGTTCGAGGCTACAGTAAGCTACGATTTTACCACTGCAGCTGCACCATTGCACCTCTTATCACTAGGTGATGGAGCGAGACCCTGTCTCTAAAAAACATAATAAAAATGTTAAAAAGAAACGAAATTAAGCTCAGAGGTAACTTACCCAAGTAAGGAATGGATCTGGGCCTGTGTTAGTTTTCTATGTTGTGACATAACAAGTTACCACAAACTTAGCAGCTTAAAACCACATAAATGTATGATCCTACAGTGTCTGTGGGTCAGGAATCTGGCACAGTGTGACTGGGCCTCTGCTCAGGGTCCCACAGGCTGAAATCAAGCTGTCTGCCAGGACTGTGAGCTCCTTGAAGGCTCAGGGTCCTCTTCCGAGTTTATTTAAGTTGTTGACAGAATTCAGTTCCTTGTGGCTGTGAGGCTACAGTCCCGTTTTCTTGTTGACTGTCCTCTGCCCACCTTTCCTAACACGTGATCCCCCTCCACAGCATGTCAGTTGCTTCTTCAAGGCCAGCAGGAAAATATCTCTGACTTGCTTCCTCTCTAAGCTCTAGATCCAAAGTTAAAGGGCTACCTGGACAGTCTCTCTTCTGGTTAACTCGCAGTCAGCTGATTAGTAACTATAATCACATCTGTTAGGCCCCTTTTGCAATGTAACATAACATAATCATGGGAGTGATACCATGGTATTCACAGGTCCTGAAGGGGAGGTGCCCACCAGGCAGAGGGGGCTGGATCTTCAAGGCCGTCTTAGATTTCTGCCCCCACAGAGCACATCTTGGCTCCACACCTTAGGCTCTTTCAATAGTATTATGGTCTACCATATTAAAAAAAAGTACAGGCCAGGTGCAGTGGCTCACGCCTATAATCCCAGCACTTTGATAGGCTGAGGTGGATGGATCACCTGAGGTCAGGAGTTCAAGACCAGCCTGACCTACATGGTGAAACCCCCTCTCTACTAAAAATACAAAAATTAGCCAGGCGCAATGGTGGGTGCCTGTCATCTCAGCTTCTCAGGAGGCTGAGGCAGGAGAATCACCTGAACCCAGGAAGCAGAGGTTGCAGTGAGCCAAGATCACACCACTGCACTTAGCCTGGGCGACAGAGTGAGACTCCATCTCAAAATAAAACAAAAAGTACAAAGACAATAGAGATTACTAGAAGGGATGGATGGGCCTTTGACTTTCAGAAATGCCTAAATATATGCATTTTATTTAAAATATTGCAGTGCCTGGAAGCAGCGAGCCCTTTATGACGCAAGGACAGATGCCCAACAGCAGTATGCAGGACATGTACAACCAAAGTCCCTCCGGAGCAATGTCCAACCTGGGCATGGGGCAGCGCCAGCAGTTTCCCTATGGAGCCAGTTACGACCGAAGGTGAGTATTTTTTAAGATGGCGGTAAGATGATTTACTAGAAACTGTGCTTTCCTCACACACACATTTCTGAGCCCTGGCAGCTGAGCTACTGATGACAATATACAGTGTCCCCTTTCCTGTGAAAGTAAAGAGGCAATAGCTGCTGGTCACCAGGTGAGTGTCAGGTGACTGCCCTCAGTTGATGGCTATTCAGGACCAGGGAGAAGGACCTTGGCCGCGGTAGGTGTCTTCTTCCCCAAGTTAAGAGCCAGGGCCGCCACAAGTCAGGCTGGCACCCAGCGCCAGCTCCCCGCTTCCTTCTGAGGGACTGCCAGCTGCACACTCCAGATGTGGCACACCTGGAGCTCCTGGATGCCTGGGCCTCCAGAGCACCAGCTCCCCTCCTTCCCTTCTTTCTGTCTGGGGGAAAGGCCTATGCAGTGGTAGCCACACTGGGCTTTCAGCATTCTGGAAAGGTCTTCCAGGCAGTGCTTTTCCCCCATGACTATTTTAAACAGAGGGACAATACTTTGCTCCTTAATCAACATTTCTAGCAAACCCACAGCACAGGCCTCACTGCAGCCTCTCTTAATCTTGAAATGACTTAAAATGGCAAGTGAAACTTGCAAGTTAAAATGGCAAGTTCAGCTGCAGGACTGATGATTCAGATTGATTTGCAATTAGGAGGAAAAGTGATTGAAATGGCTCTGAAAGGTAATCTGAAAACTGCTTCCTAAGATGATGGCATAGGGCAGGCTTCTTTTTGTGGAGAAAGTCCCTTGCCTGGGCCCTGACTTCAATACTCATTGTCACAGAAACCGCTTCCCCTCGTTGGTATGTTCTCTAACTCCTCGTAAGAGACATGATTATAAGCAAGGTTTTCATGTGATATTTCAGATTTTTAAAGAAAAAAAGATAGAGTCCTAATAGAAGGGCTTTTCCCTCCCCGGAGCCACAGTGGTGTGCCACAGGGTGGAGCTGGCTTTGGGATCGCTGCCTTCGGAAGCTGCATGTGCTGTTCTGCTGGGGACCGGCTGGGCCAGAGCCACCCACGTTTCATCAGGCCACATGCTGGGGTCACAGGGACAGGTCCATCGGTGGGAAAGCGTCCTCAGTGTAATACAGAGGAGAAAAAGGTTGAAAAATCACGGCTGTACCAAATGAGGTTTCTTTGTGGTACTGTCTGTGAGCCTTGTTCTTGGGCGTCCATCCCATGTTTAAGGAGACACGGTGCTTTCTCCTAGGGACCAAGGAATTGACTCTTCTGATTCTTAACCTGGCCATAATGTGGCCAATATTTACTTGTGATACATTCGTTAATCAGTTAACTATAAGGTAATGTTTAGTGTGCTGAATCAAGGATTTCAGTTAGGTTTGTTTTGTTTTTGAGGGTCCAGGAAAAGGTACAGATGTTTTTTGAGGGGGTAGCTGGCAAGATTAGAAGAACAACAATTATCTTGGCTCTACCACATTAAAGAGGGGTTTACCTCATTGTTAAGTTTTCTCTTCTGAAAAATGTTGCTTGTTATGCAACTTAAATTTTACCCATGTCAAATACATTTCTTTCCTCCAATCTCTGAGCTTCCTTCTTAGATATCAAAGTAGTTATCAAAAGTTCCCATGTCTGTTTCACATGTGATAATCTAAAAATTCTTTTATTTGTTTTTATTATTCTCATTCCTTGATCAGCTTAGGAATATGTTCAGTCCATTGTTCCCTTTCTTACAAGATTTAGTATATTAACTTAAACGAATGTATTTTTCAAAGTTCCAAATCTATTGCCTTTTAAAACATGCTATTTTTTATGATATTTATAATTTCTTAATATACTAGTAGTTGAAAAATGAATGTATTATTCATTTCCATTTTAAGATGTAATAGGTGTACATTCAAATCATCCCTGTCATTCTTTTCTGTAGCCTTTTAGGGCATAGGACTGTGAAATTCTGAGAACTTGTATTTATACAATGATTAGCTAACATTGGAATTAACTTTGAAGTATAGCTTTTAAGAATTAAACATTTTCCATTCATAATGAGAATGTGCAAAGTACAAACATTTTGATGTTCCGGTACTTCTAGGAACATTGCCTTTGAGTCTTCAGTTCTTCTCGTCGTTTCTTGCTTGCATTAATGCTTCCATCACAGCATTGTACGACACTTCCTAAGGTACACGTCAGTGGAGAGGCGGGGCTGCGGCCTCCCAGGCAGAGGCCAGAGGCTCTGACAAGTGCTTACAGGGTGCCTGCCTGCTCAACCGGTATTCCTCTGACACCTATTAGCCAACAGCCTGAACTAGGAGTTTGGCACCATTCCCAAAATGGGTGTTCCCATCCCTGGTGCTAACAGTTGGCGTGCAGCTGCCTCTCAGAGGGCCTTTGTCGGAGGGGTGTGCGGGGAAGGCCACACAGAGCTGCTTGGGGGAGTCAGGGTTCCAGAAATGGATTGTTTATTTCTCTGTTTGCCTGAAGCTTTTTCTCAGTTAAGTTTTCTTTGAATGCCTCGTTCCAGGCATGAACCTTATGGGCAGCAGTATCCAGGCCAAGGCCCTCCCTCGGGACAGCCGCCGTATGGAGGGCACCAGCCCGGCCTGTACCCACAGCAGCCGGTGAGTTGGCGAGTGGGCATGGGGTGCTGTGTTTTCTGGTTCTCTCCTGGAGGCTAAAACTCAAACTTGTCTTACTTCTGAAGATTTTCAGATGTCTAACAAAAATGATTAGTGTTTGTTGAGCATTCAGGATATAGTTAATGCGAGAAAGTACTCCTGGGATGTTGAAGTCAGCACATTAAAAATAACTCTTGATACATGGTTTCCTGAAACAAATATAACCTGTAACAAGAAGTTGAGTGTATTCGTCCTTGTAAATAATAACAAGCCCGAGCTAGAGTGAGTATATTTTAAACATGTATCTGTTGTGCATACTATTGTATCAGAAGCCATTTTAGAGCAGAAATTCGTCAGTGCTTTAAGGAGAATGTGTAGAAAAGCAACTTCAAATATTATATACTAATAGTGAAAGTGAATCTGCTTTTTAAAAAATGAGATAAGATGCTAATGATACTTATTTTGAATAAGTGGGACAGGTTTTTGCTGGTTCACAGGTGACCATCGCAGCTCAGAGATGCTAAGTTATGCAAGATCTCCCCCTTACAGTGACCAGTGCTGTTGCAGAGAACTGCCCTTCATGGTGTGGCTTTCCAAACATACAGGACTTTGCTATCTTTAAACAACTTTTCAGATCTGAGACCTCATGTAAAAAATAAAAATTTTGAAAACTATATATATGTTATATAATTATAATAATTATATACAATAATATGTATATTATTTTTCAGTTATTTAATTTTGCTGGAGCATATAGGCACAGTGAATTGCCTTTTTTTTTTTTTTTTTTTTTTTAGATGGAGTCTCACTCTGGCACAATCTTGGCTCTCTGCAACCTCTGCCTCCTGGGCTCAAGCGATTCTCATGCCTCTGCCTCCCAAGCAGCTGGGACTACAGGTGCCCACCACCATGCCTGGCTAATTTTTGTATTTTTAGTAGACACGGGGTTTCACCATGTTGGCCAAGCTGGTCTCGAACCCCTGACCTCAGGTGATCCTCCTGCCTCGGCTTCCCAAAGTGCTGGAATTACAGGCATGAGTCACTGCGCCTGGCCAGTGAATTGCATTTTTAAACCAGCTGATCTTAAACAGTTTTCAAGTAAAGTGAAAAACATCAGCATCTCACTGCCTCCCATCAGAGTCCCACCTACCCACTGCACTGGTCCTGGAGCATCCTGGGAAGCAAGGTGTGGTGCCAGCCCTGTCCTCAGTGCTGTGACCAGTGGGGCTTTGGGGGAGCCGCACCTGGCCAGGCCAGAAGTCAGGCAGGAGCTGTGGGATGGATGTCGGATGAACAGTCTGGAGAGCCGAGTCCTGTTTGGAAGCTTTTCCATAAAATGAGGCCCAAGAAACCCTTTTACCCCGAGACCCTTTCAGGCCAGCCCCTGGATGCTGGCTCTCCTGCGAGAGGGTCCTTCTGCCTCCTGCTGTGGTCCTAGTGCCGCTCCCAGCCCGGGCGCCATCTGCCTGTGTGGGAGTTCAACGCTGGCTGTCCCAGTGGCACAGCCTAAGGAGAGGAGGCTTTTTTTTTTTTTTCCCACAGAAAGTTTCAAACACGTGAAAACAAATTTTGGATGCCCTCTCCTGAGTGTGTGACATGGTGTATATAATACTGAAATATTGAACATAGATTGGTCTCAGTTGTTATAGAAGCTTCCCATATTCATTGTGAAATAAACATTCTAGCAGGTAATAACTATTTTGCATAATTTCAGTGTGTGATTATACCTGTAAGAGCACATCAGGATGATTTGTCTTTCTGCAAATTCCAGAATTACAAACGCCATATGGACGGCATGTACGGGCCCCCAGCCAAGCGCCACGAGGGCGACATGTACAACATGCAGTACAGCAGCCAGCAGCAGGAGATGTACAATCAGTACGGAGGCTCCTACTCGGGCCCGGACCGCAGGCCCATCCAGGGCCAGTACCCATATCCCTACAGCAGGGAGAGGATGCAGGGCCCGGGGCAGATCCAGACGCACGGAATCCCGCCTCAGATGATGGGCGGCCCGCTGCAGTCATCCTCCAGCGAGGGGCCTCAGCAGAATATGTGGGCAGCACGCAATGATATGCCTTATCCCTACCAGAACAGGCAGGGCCCTGGCGGCCCTGCACAGGCGCCCCCTTACCCAGGCATGAACCGCACGGACGATATGATGGTACCCGATCAGAGGATAAATCATGAGAGCCAGTGGCCTTCTCACGTCAGCCAGCGTCAGCCTTATATGTCGTCCTCAGCCTCCATGCAGCCCATCACGCGCCCGCCACAGCCGTCCTACCAGACGCCACCGTCACTGCCAAATCACATCTCCAGGGCGCCCAGCCCAGCATCCTTCCAGCGCTCCCTGGAGAACCGCATGTCTCCAAGCAAGTCTCCCTTTCTGCCCTCCATGAAGATGCAGAAGGTCATGCCCACGGTCCCCGCATCCCAGGTCACCGGGCCACCACCCCAACCACCCCCAATCAGGAGGGAGATCACCTTTCCTCCTGGCTCAGTGGAAGCATCACAACCAGTCTTGAAACAAAGGCGAAAGATTACCTCCAAAGATATCGGTAAGAATTCCGAAGCTTTCATTCCGAAATGAATTCCAGTTGCAGTGTAGACTTTTAATTTTAGTATAGATACTGTTCCTGTTCATCTTAAAGGGATGAAAAAATTATGACTAGAAATTATCAAGATGCATTTTTATATAGGAGTAATAGTTGGAGGCTGCTAATCTGAATTAAGAAATAGTGCCAGAAAAGAGTTTTGAAATAAAATGGTAGTTTTACACGTGAGTGTTATTTGTGTTCAAGATCAGAGCTTCAAGTAAGAGATCAGGGAATCCTCAGTGATTATATACTATATTTTGGGCTTAAAGATTTGAACTTAACCAAGCCACTTAATCGCTATAATACGTGATAACAGACTCCCCCGTGAGGCTAATGAAATGCTAAAGGTGACCTGAGAAAATCTGAAGGCAAGCCACTCTGTAATTTAGTGACAACATACAGTGAATTTCCATGGGAAAAAGTTAAAGCCTGCCTGTAATATGTAGATTGATAGATGGTATGACATATAAAACATGCTATGCTGTGATACATAGAACTGATATCATCCAACGCACTGGTAGACTTGGGGCAAGAACCATGTCAGTTGAATGCTGATGTTGCTTGTTTATCCTCTGTGGGATGTTCTGAATACTAATCAGAGGTCTGCACTATCTGGGAGTACACACAGGGTTTCTGCACTATTTTTGAAGTACTTTTAACACAGGAAGAAAGATAGTAGGTCTGAGTTATATTGGGAAAAATTACTCAAAAAAACTCAAGAACAAATTGACTTAAAATCTTTTGCAGTGATTAGAAAATTAAAGATATTAATAATTTGAAAGAGGTCAGTCACTGGACATTAAGGAGATGTAGATTGAGAGACCAGGGCAGGATAATCACTTGAGCTCAGGAATTCGAGACCACCCTTGGGCAACCTAGTAAAACCTTGTCTCTATTAAAAAGAAAAAAATTAGCCAAAAGTGGGATCCATTTCTGTAGTTCCGGCTATTCAGGAGGCAGAGGTAGGAGGATCACTTGAGCCCAGGAGATCGAGGCTTTGGTGAGCAGTGATTGTGCCACTGTATGCACACACATACACACACATATATATATTCCTTTATATATATCCCTTCATATGTACATATATCTATCCCTTTATATATAATGTATATCTGTATCTATATATATGTGTGTGTGTATATATATATATGGGGTTGCAGAGGGAGAGAAGGAGACATAGGTACTGAGCACCATTTTATATATAGAAATATATATATACACACACATATATTGTTTGTGTGTGTGTGTGTGTGTGTGTGTATGTTTAAATAAATATATCTAAATTTTTTAAAAATCTCCCAGTGCAGGTTATATAGCATTTGTCTTCAACCTAGGGAAATGTATATTTTTATTTTTTAAAGTAATTTTGATTTTTTTTATTGTAAAAATAATATGTAGCTGTCTTAGAAAATTTTAAAGCAGATGCAATTAAAATAAAAGCGGAAAAGCCACAGTGTCCTCCTGCACGTCCGATGATTCTTGGCACCTGGAGAATGCCCCCAGCCTCCGGACGGCTCCACGGGTCTGGCCGAGCTGGGTCTCTGCCCTCTCGGGCTGGTGCCCTGCACTGCTGCCACAACTCCTGGGAAATTCCGATGCCTGTTGAGTCTGTTCGCACAGCCCCATCTCATGGCAAATCTTACAAACTTTCTACCTGATCATTTTCTTTTCTTCAGTAGCAGGAATAGGGAAAACAACAAATCACTTCCCATTCTTTGGCTCCGACCACACTCCTGAGAAATCTGAGCCATCAAAGTGCTGATATTTGTCACAGCATGTTCGAGGCAGGAGCATAGGACTAGAGGAGAGCAGGCTGAGAAGCCAAGGCCGTGTGTCTGAGGAGGCTGTTTTGGAGTTAAATTTTGCTTCCATGTTCTGCATACTTGGCGGCCTTCCAGGACGCCACCTCGAGACACTTGCGAGTGGCAAAGGCAAAAGAAGACAAGTACCACTTTTGGGTTTGACTCATTTATTAAAAGCTCTGATACCACATTGCAGACTCTGTAGGGTGGCTGAAAGAAATAACCCGGCCATGAGAAAGGACCATCTGTGCTCAGCCACTCCACCTCTAGAAGCACTTTCGGCTCCTACGTGACCAACAGAGCGAGAAGACCTTAAACCACGAAAGTTTCTCACTACAGCTTATGGCCTCCATTTAAAATCCGAAATGATCACGCTTAACTGTCCCTGAGAGCATTTGTTTAAAGTCAATATTTAACTTAACACTCCACTTATTTTTTCTTATTCTTTTGTTAACTTTTGTTCTTTTATGCATAGAGTCAACATTCATGATACCCTTGTTCTTTCCCATCTTCAGTTACTCCAGAGGCGTGGCGTGTGATGATGTCCCTTAAATCAGGTCTTTTGGCTGAAAGTACGTGGGCTCTGGACACTATTAATATTCTTCTGTATGATGACAGCACTGTTGCTACTTTCAATCTCTCCCAGGTAAGCCAGCATAGTCCAACTAACAACCAAATTAGGATAGGAGAGCATCAGGCCGTGCACACTTGTGCTTGAACTAATGCCTAAATTGATTAGCACTAGGCGTCCAACACTGTTAATCACTGCAGTTGTTATCAGCCAGCCTTAATCAATGTAGAGTCATCTGGGATAATATTCATTGTAGTCTTTAGTGTGTGTACATACACACCTCTATTTCTTACAAGAGAACAGTGACTGTGTGTATGTGTATATGGGATAGATGACAGTAGTAACATTAAATTGTTTAGAATGAATATTAGCAGGCCAATGGGAAGTAATCAAAATGTAATATTAAGTTGTGACTGGAGTCAGCATTGGAAACACAATTGGTTGCAATGGGACATTACCCTACTTTCCAGGAGGACTTGACATCTTTATTTTCATTAAAAAGATACTCAAGATTAGAAATTTTATATTCTATACATTTATAGAATGTATAAATATATATAGAAGGAGAGAGAACAATTTAATGAACCCCCATGTACACCTCTCAGTCAGCTAAAATAGTTATGAACTCATGGCTAAACTTATTTCTTAGTCTGTGCTCTCCCATTTCTGCCTCTGTGCAGGTTATTTTGAAGCAGTCATGTAAAAGCCTACTACTATTAATGAGCTTAAACCCCTCCTTTGTTCGGAGTTAGGCTTCAGGTAGCTTCCAGCATAATAGCTAGAAGAGAGGAGCACTGAAGGTTGGAAGAAATGCCCAAGAGTCCACTGGACTATAGACTTTTAAAGAAATATTTAGAAATAAAAAATGGAAAGAGGTCATTTTCCCTACAGTATACAAACAACTCTCTACTTTCAGTGCAAAAACGAAAACACTTAATTTCCTTGCTTCTGTGGAAATAAGGCCAGAATCTTCTACTTCTTTCTTCTCTCATTTAAGCCCTCATTATCAGCCTAGAAAGGCAATTTTTCAATGGCTAGAAAGTTTATTAATAAGGTCATAAACATTGTATGAGTTCTGTGTTAACAGAAAATAAGTATTTAAAAACTGTGTACTGCATTTGCTAGAGTAAAATGCGCTTTCATCCTTACGTTAGGTGAACTGTTGTTGATCACATATTTTCATAACCAGAATTGCTTTATTAACTTTCCCTTCTCCCCTGGGAAAAAAAGGGAAAATGCCCTTGGAACATTGTGCCTTCAGCACGTTAAAAGCAATTCTTTCTAGTTGGTGCTGGGGGCTTCCCCTGACTTCTTAAAAATGTTTCCAACTCTACTTTCAAGACACTGACAGTAGGATATGAAGGTATAGCTGATTTTCAGAACATCTACCGGGAAAGAATCCTTTTTGTTACTTACTCTTTAGAGTTCCTAAACGTGGTGGGGGTGTTGGGAGAGAGGGCGGTTGCTAATCATGAAGTGTATTGGTTTTTTCTTGATATAAACATTTGCTTAAAGGAAACTGAACTGGTTCTCGTAGTCAGTGGTTCTCTCATAGTTTTTTTTGTCTTTCAGCTAGAGTCATAAATAACTGAAATGTAAAATTGCATTTTATGAAACATTCTAATTTATTTATCAGAGGCTAAATTGATTTGTTTTTAATTTTCAGTGTTCATGAGCTACCACATTGCTGAAATTACCTCCTCCAAAAGATATATAGAGAACATAAATTAGGGTAACCTTTGGTACCTGAGACAAAAATAACCATAAAATCCTAAGAAAAACAACCATAAAAATCCCGGCAAGCAAGTCTCAGATAAATAATAGAAGAGAACAGAGTCACTTTGGGCAAAAGAGTCTATAAAATCCGTGTTCTAACTCTTCTAATAATGAGCACATTGTCTCTAAATCAGGAACAGAAAGGTAAAGAACAGCAAGGCACTCCCTCCGTGCTAATATTAGAAATATGAGAATAAAAAGTAAGTTTTTGTGTAGATAGTCTAAGCAAGGAAGCAGCAAATAAGAAACATGCTAAATGTCGGTGTAGTTGATACTGTGAAATTCAGGAAATCGCTGTACCTGAAAGGTAGTTTATCTTTCATGGTCCAGCCAAAAAGGAAGACAAACGTGTGACAATTATGAAAAGGTACTGACGGGTCTCAGGAGCTTTACCCTCCTCGATCATATCTGATGTCATGACATTGTACCTGTTCTTTCTTTCTTCTCCTCCTCCTCCTCTCCAGTTGTCTGGATTTCTGGAACTTTTAGTCGAGTACTTTAGAAAATGCCTGATTGACATTTTTGGAATTCTTATGGAATATGAAGTGGGAGACCCCAGCCAAAAAGCACTTGATCACAACGCAGCAAGGAAGGACGACAGCCAGTCCTTGGCGGACGATTCTGGGAAAGAGGAGGAAGATGCTGAATGTATCGATGATGACGAGGAAGACGAGGAGGACGAGGAGGAAGACAGCGAGAAGACAGAAAGCGATGAAAAGAGCAGCATCGCTCTGACTGCCCCGGATGCCGCTGCAGACCCAAAGGAGAAGCCCAAGCAAGCCAGTAAGTTCGACAAGCTGCCAATAAAGATAGTCAAAAAGAACAACCTGTTTGTTGTTGACCGATCTGACAAGTTGGGGCGTGTGCAGGAGTTCAATAGTGGCCTTCTGCACTGGCAGCTCGGCGGGGGCGACACCACCGAGCACATTCAGACTCACTTTGAGAGCAAGATGGAAATTCCTCCTCGCAGGCGCCCACCTCCCCCCTTAAGCTCCGCAGGTAGAAAGAAAGAGCAAGAAGGCAAAGGAGACTCTGAAGAGCAGCAAGAGAAAAGCATCATAGCAACCATCGATGACGTCCTCTCTGCTCGGCCAGGGGCACTGCCCGAAGACGCAAACCCTGGGCCCCAGACGGAAAGCAGTAAGTTTCCCTTTGGTATCCAGCAAGCCAAAAGTCACCGGAACATCAAGCTGCTGGAGGACGAGCCCAGGAGCCGAGACGAGACTCCTCTGTGCACCATTGCACACTGGCAGGACTCGCTGGCTAAGCGATGCATCTGTGTGTCCAATATTGTCCGTAGCTTGTCGTTCGTGCCTGGCAATGATGCCGAAATGTCCAAACATCCAGGCTTGGTGCTGATCCTGGGGAAGCTGATTCTTCTTCACCACGAGCATCCAGAGAGAAAGCGAGCACCACAGACCTACGAGAAAGAGGAGGATGAGGACAAGGGGGTGGCCTGCAGCAAAGATGAGTGGTGGTGGGACTGCCTCGAGGTCTTGAGGGATAACACGTTGGTCACGTTGGCCAACATTTCCGGGCAGCTAGACTTGTCTGCTTACACGGAAAGCATCTGCTTGCCAATTTTGGATGGCTTGCTGCACTGGATGGTGTGCCCGTCTGCAGAGGCACAAGATCCCTTTCCAACTGTGGGACCCAACTCGGTCCTGTCGCCTCAGAGACTTGTGCTGGAGACCCTCTGTAAACTCAGTATCCAGGACAATAATGTGGACCTGATCTTGGCCACTCCTCCATTTAGTCGTCAGGAGAAATTCTATGCTACATTAGTTAGGTACGTTGGGGATCGCAAAAACCCAGTCTGTCGAGAAATGTCCATGGCGCTTTTATCGAACCTTGCCCAAGGGGACGCGCTAGCAGCAAGGGCCATAGCTGTGCAGAAAGGAAGCATTGGAAACTTGATAAGCTTCCTAGAGGATGGGGTCACGATGGCCCAGTACCAGCAGAGCCAGCACAACCTCATGCACATGCAGCCCCCGCCCCTGGAACCACCTAGCGTGGACATGATGTGCAGGGCGGCCAAGGCTTTGCTAGCCATGGCCAGAGTGGACGAAAACCGCTCGGAATTCCTTTTGCACGAGGGCCGGTTGCTGGATATCTCGATATCAGCTGTCCTGAACTCTCTGGTTGCATCTGTCATCTGTGATGTACTGTTTCAGATTGGGCAGTTATGACATAAGTGAGAAGGCAAGCATGTGTGAGTGAAGATTAGAGGGTCACATATAACTGGCTGTTTTCTGTTCTTGTTTATCCAGCGTAGGAAGAAGGAAAAGAAAATCTTTGCTCCTCTGCCCCGTTCACTATTTACCAATTGGGAATTAAATAATTAATTTGAACAGTTACGAAATTAATATTTGCTGTCTGTGTGTATAAGTACATCCTTTGGGGTTTTTTTTTTTTTTTCTTTTTTTTTTAACCAAAGTTGCTGTCTAGTGCATTCAAAGGTCACTTTTGGTTTTTCACAGATCTTTTTAATGTTCTTTTCCATGTTGTATTGCATTTTTGGGGGAAGCAAATTGACTTTAAAGAAAAAAGTTGTGGCAAAAGATGCTAAGATGCGAAAATTTCACCACACTGAGTCAAAAAGGTGAAAAATTATCCATTTCCTATGCGTTTTACTCCTCAGAGAATGAAAAAAAAACTGCATCCCATCACCCAAAGTTCTGTGCAATAGAAATTTCTACAGATACAGGTATAGGGGCTCAAGGAGGTATGTCAGTCAGTAGCCAAAACTATGAAATGATACTGGTTTCTCCACAGGAAAATGGTTCCACTAGGCTGGGAGCAAAAACAATGTTTTTTAAGATTGAAAATACATACCTGACAACGATCCGGAAACTGCTCCTCACCACTCCCGTCATGCCTGCTGTCGGCGTTTGACCTTCCACATGACAGTTCTTCACAATTCCTTTAATCATTTTTTAAATATTTTTTTTACTGCCTATGGGCTGTGATGTATATAGAAGTTGTACATTAAACATACCCTCATTTTTTTCTTTTCTTTTTTTTTTTTTTTTAGTACAAAGTTTTAGTTTCTTTTTCATGATGTGGTAACTACGAAGTGATGGTAGATTTAAATAATTTTTTATTTTTATTTTATATATTTTTTCATTAGGGCCATATCTCCAAAAAAAGAAAGAAAAAATACAAAAAACAAAAACAAACAAAAAAAAAAAACAAAAAAAAAGAGGGTAATGTACAAGTTTCTGTATGTATAAAGTCATGCTCGATTTCAGGAGAGCAACTGATCACTGCTTCATGAATCAAGGTGTGGAAATGGTTGTATATGGATTGATTTAGAAAATGGTTACCAGTACAGACAAAAAAGAGAAAATGAAAAAAATACAACTAAAAGGAAGAAACACAACTTCAAAGATTTTTCAGTGACGAGAATCCACATTTGTATTTCAAGATAATGTAGTTTAAAAAAAAAAAAAGAAAAAAACTTGATGTAAATTCCTCCTTTTCCTCTGGCTTAATGAATATCATTTATTCAGTATAAAATCTTTATATGTTCCACATGTTAAGAATAAATGTACATTAAATCTTGTTAAGCACTGTGATGGGTGTTCTTGAATACTGTTCTAGTTTCCTTAAAGTGGTTTCCTAGTAATCAAGTTATTTACAAGAAATAGGGGAATGCAGCAGTGTATTCACATTATAAAACCCTACATTTGGAAGAGACCTTTAGGGGTTACCTACTTTAGAGTGGGGAGCAACAGTTTGATTTTCTCAAATTACTTAGCTAATTAGTCTTTCTTTGAAGCAATTAACTTAGTCTAACGACATTGAGGTATGATCATTTCCAGTATTTACGGGAGGTGGCTGCCGACCCACTTGAGGTGAGATCTCAGAAGCTTAACTGGCCTGAAAATGTTAACATTCTGCCTTTTACTAACTCCATCTTAGTTTAATCAAAGTTCAATCTATTCCTTGTTTCTTCTGTGTGCCTCAAAGTTATTTTACATTTAGTTTACTCCACCGTGTATAATATTTATACTGTGCAATGTTAAAAAAGAATCTGTTATATTGTATGTGGTGTACATAGTGCAAAGTGATTATTTCTATTTCAGGGCATATTATGGTTCTCATATTCCTTCCTACCTGGTGCACAGTAGCTTTTTAATACTAGTCACTTCTAATTTAAACTTTCTCTTCCTGGGTCATTGACTGTTACTGTGTAATAATCAATTTCTTTGAAACTGCTGCATAATTATGCTGTTAGTGGACCTCTACCTCTTCTCATCCCTCTTCCAATCACAGTATACTCAGAATACCCAGCCCCTCGCATACATTGTGTCCGTTCACATTACTCACAGTAATAGATGGAAGAGTTAGACAGGAACATGCAGTTACAGTCATTGTGAGACGTGACTCTCCAGTGTCACGAGGAAAAAAATCATCTTTTCTGCAAGCAGTCTCTCTTCTGTCAACTCCCACATTACTGAGTCAAACAGTCTCCTTACATAACAATGCAACCATATATATGTTGAATTAAAGACCCATTTATAATTCTACTTTAAATACATCTGCTTGCTAAGAACAGATTTTAGTGCTCCGAGCTTCAAATATAGAGATTTGTAAGAGGGAGTTCAATATTATTCTAACTTCTCTCTTACAGAGTACAAATAAAAGGTGTATACAAACTCTGAACATATCCAGTATCCCAATTCCCTTGTCAATCAAAAGAGTAAAATAATTAACAAAAGACTGTTGTTATGGTTTGCATTGTAACCGATGCGCAACAAGTTTTTCTATCCTGATGTGCAACATAGTCTCTAGACTAATCCAGGAAGACTTTAGCCTCCTTTCCATATTCTCACCCCCGAATCAAGATTTACAGAAGCCCATGAAGAATTTCCAGCCTGCTTGAGATCATCTTGCCTATAAACTGAGTTATTGCTTTGTCCTAAAAATTAGTCGGTTTTTTTTACTATGAGGCTTTTCAGAAATTTACAGGATGCCCAGACTTTAAATGTGTACCAAAAAAAAAAAAAAAAAAAGATAAAAAAATAAAGGTGCAAAGAAAGTTTAGTATTTTGGAATGGTGCTATAAAGTGGAATCTGTTGGTATTTGAGTGGATTTTTTTAATGTCACATAAGAGATACTGGGTGGCGTCTGCTCGGCAATAGCTATTCACAGTGTTTTGTTCGAGGACGAGAATGATATAGAAGCATGTTTTACTGATGAAGGTGGCCTGTTCAAAGACTAGTTAAGCTGTTTTTTCAGAGTTTATAATGAAGAATGGTTTTTTTCAGGGCATATGGGCAGTCTTATACAATGTAAGCTATTAACTACCTCCTTTATCAAAAGAAGCCAGCCTTTGCCCTGAAGTCCATCCATTTAAAACTGTTGGAAATTTTTCATTTCCTATCAAACCACATGTACCTGTTCCCGTGTCTGTTCACCTTTGAGGAAGCAAAGGAAGTATTATAAACGAGCCACAAATGGACAGTGCAAACAGTCCTTTTCTTCTTGCTGAGTGTTGGTTCACTTCTTTATCTCAAGGGCCATGGCCCAGCTGCCCGAAGTCCTGCTCAGCACTAGCCTAGGAGAACTTGGAAATAAACTTCATGGTCAGGCAAGATTGTTAAAAACTCTGATGAATACACTTGGTAGCAGCATTTAATCTGCTAACAGGCAACATTACTCATGAATTTAACAGAGATGTATTAGCACATGCTATGTGCCTGGCTCTGTTCTAGGCTCTGAGGAGTCCTCAATAAACAATGACCCTGTTTCAATTATGTTCTAGTCTTTCATGTCAGACAATTACAGAAGTAAACTAGTCTTCCAAATACAGTGTTTTACATTGAAAACACTCAGAACGCTCCATGTTTATGCATTGAACACTTCTTTTATTTTTTCAAAGACAGGGTTTTTAGCTCTGTCACCCAGGCTGGAGTGCAGTGGCATGATCATAGCTCACTGCAGCCTTTAACTCATAGGTTCAAGTGATCCTCCCACCTCAGCTTCCCAAGTAACTGGGATTACGGGCATGTGCCACCACGCCCAGCTATTAATGTTTAAGAACTTTTTGTAGAGATGGGATCTTGCTATGTTGCCCCAGCTGGTCTAGATCTCCTGGCCCTAGGCAGTCCTTCCACCTCTGCTTCCCAAACCTCTGGGATTACAGATATGAGCCACCATGCCTGGCTGAAAACACTCATTTTTGTTAAGAAATAAAGTAAGACACTGGCTGTTGAGAATAAGGGGATGTGATGAGATGAGCTCTGGACTGAAAATCAAAAACACTTAAAAGGTGAGGTCTCATCTGGGGTGTGGCCTGTAGGCTCCCAACTGTGCTCTGCAGATGTCCGAGGCCCTCCCATTTCAGAGCTGCTTCTGCCGAGCATGCAGTTCCTGGCCTGCCCAGGCTCCCGCCAGTGTGCTGCTGAGTCCTGACGTGGAAGGAGAAAGCAGCAGTGGCTTGGTACCCGGTGCTCCCAGCCTACACCATCAGCCCTTAGAAATGCAGGAACTGACTGCACCTGTGCAAAGACTGTAGTCAAGGCCTCCTGACCCCAAGCCCCACGCTGTCAGGTGCACCCACCTGCATCTCCAGGCACTGTGCTAGCGCTTCTACCCTTGGTTTCTGGTCCTGGTTTGGTTGTATGACGATCCATGTCATGTCATCCTCTAAAATGCCAAAGTCAAAGTGCTGAGTTAATTGACTTTGGGATTTAAAATGATGAAACCCTAAGGGGGAAGTCGGTGGGGCTGGAGGCGGAAGGGGCAACCACCAAGTGTGTCCTAAACATGAGACTCGTTTGTCTTCCTGAATCTGATTTCAGGGGCTCGAAGCTTTACCCCAGCTTTTTCCAAAGTGTGTTCTAAGAAACAGAAGAGATCTCCAGAAAATCTCCTTACATACTCTCTTGGCAATCCATAGTCCATATTACCATATTAAAGATAGAAATCCTGCAGAAGAGACACCTGTTTAATCTAGGCATTTCCCAGCGTAATTAACCTTGAAATTTAAAAAAAAAAAAAAAAAAAAATTCCTGAAAACATGCTGCAGGGCTTTGGGAAACAACTTTATCCACCAGTGGTCATGCCTGGCATTGCCCCGGACAGAATGCTCCTTGCATTCTTACTCCTGAAACCAAAATTAAGATGTCCTCATGGGAGAAGAGAGCATGGAATCTTCTCTTGCTATCGCCATGGCCTTGAGCCAGGTACTTAAATTCTTTGAACCTCAGTTTCCTCATCTGTAATACGGGCATGACACCCATCTCATGGGATTGGTAAGGATTAAATGAGATGATGTATACAAAGGCCTCGTCACATAAGTGATCAGTGTATATTAACCCCAAACATCCATCCGTACATACACATACACTTTTCCTTTGGCTGGTGTCCTAAAATGTGTTTCACACAAAGTCCAAGAGAATAGCTTCCCATTTTCATAACCAGCCACACAGTTTGTGTGACTCTTTGTTGCTGTTTTTGGTTTATAGTACAACGGCTTAGTCCATTGAAGGCCTGTATTTGGCACTAAATACGGGCTTTCAATGGACTAAGCCGTTGTACTATAAAACATCCCTATGTCCACCTGACCTCTACATCCCACCACCCTCACACCCTTGAATCTGTCTGGTCTTTTAAGGGCTTCAGTTGGCGGCCACTGCCCTTCCCAGCCCGGCCTGCCCTGCTTGGGTTCTGCAAAACCCCCAGTGGGTTCAGCCTCCAGTTCACTCCTCAGATCCCCGCATCTTTCTGATTGAGGATCCCATTCTGTTGTACTCGTATTTAAAATCGCCCGGCATCTCGCCAAGACCAGCTTGATTCTGCATAATTTCGGTACCGAATGTCAGTTTCGGGTGTCCAGCACCCTGCAGTGGTGGAAGATCCCACCTTTTTTGCAGACCTGGGGGAAGCAAATCTCTGGACTACAGTCACACAGTAAATTTGCTCTGCCCTACCCTGCCCTAACCTAAAAAAGTGGCTTGTAACACCTTTCAAAGGTCAGATGTGGCAGATGGCCAACCACAGTGTTTTATTTGATACTCCTTTTCATCTGACACACAGCAGAGAGAGCTCCTCTAAAGAAAGGGCGCTATGGTCTTCATGCGTAGCTGGAGATAGGCCGCAGCACTGTGGGCTGGAGAAGTGGGATTCACAATACTCTTCCCTTCCCTGTAGGCTTAAGGTCGGGTGAATCAATGAAGCTTGAGCTTTGATCTGCATAAGTTTGGTATTTAGCTGGCCCGGGATTTGTATATTCTACAAACTAGATTTTCCCCCAAGAGTTAAGGAACTGAAGCTTGGATGCGGCTCCTTAAAATGGTCTTCACCAAACAAAAGTGCTTCCTTCAGGCAAGAGCCACAGCATTTGTCGAGTTGCCTGCTGGTAAGTGGTGATTACTTCACATTTGGATGTTTTCTGCACTTGAAAGAATTTCGTGGCTATTAGTGGTTCTTCACAGAAGCCTTGGTATGGAACATTATCACATCCATCCTCCAAAAACAGAAGCAGAGGCTGACACCCAAAATAACATGCTGAGTTAGAACCAAGCCAAGACCAGGAATGTGTATGTACCCAAGATATTTTGCAGCTTTACACAAAATCCAGGGGAGACCAGGGACTTTTAAAACAGAAGCTGTGATGTACATTAGCCACAGTCAGAGGGAGAGAGGGGTCTTTTGTTAATTCTTCATTCTGGAGATGTAATGTCATATGCTCACTTTATATCTGTGCCTATATGAAAATGTTACTGTTTAACCCAAAATCGGGATGGTATCAGCAGTGCTCTGTCTTTGCATAGCAGGCTCTTCCAAGAGTCTCCTTACTGCTGTCATCCTCGTAATCCTTCAGAGCTTCCCTGCATGTTTTGAGGAATAAAGGGCATTATCATGCCTCCCTGGTGTAAGCAGCTCCTGTTACAGGGCTCACACCTGCACGACCTGTTTAGGTCTCCCTTATTCTAATGCCCAAGACTTGTGTGAACTCCTATGAGCAATTCAAGTTTGAGTCCCTATTTGACACACATACTCTCTTAAGGAGTAAAATTCCTAAAGCATGTCAGACACATTTTCTGCTCACCAGGATCTTCAAATACACCACAGAACTTTTATTGAAATTGTGGTTTCTTCAAAAAATGACCTGGGCCCATGGGCTTTCATAAATTATATTTTATGCTGGACATGGTGGCTCATGCCTATAATCCCAACATGGTGGGAGGCTGAGACGGGAGGATCACTTGAGGCCACAAGTTCACAACCAGCCTGAGCAACATAGTAAGATGTCCCTACAAAAGAAAAAAAATTAAATTAACCAGGCATGGTGGCACACACCTGTAGTCTCAGCTACTTGGGAGGCTGAGGCAGGAGGATTAGTTGTGCCTAGGAGTTCAAGGTTGCAGTGATCTATGAGTGCACCATTGCACTCCAGCCTGTGCAACACAGCAAGACCCTATCTCAGAAAAAATAATAATAATGGGCAGGGCGCAGTGGCTTACACCTGTAATCCCAGCACTTTGAGAGGCCAAGGCAGGCAGATCACTTGAGGTCAGGAGTTCAAGACCAGCATGACTAACATGGTAAAACCCCATCTCTACTAAAAATACAGAAATTAGCCATGTGTGGTGGCGTGCACCTGTAATCCCAGCTACTCATGAGGCTGAGGCAGGAGACTCTGGAACCCAGGAGGCAGAGGTTGCAATGAGCCAAGATCAAACCACTGCACTCCGGCCTGGGCAACAGAGCGAGACTCTGTCTAAAAACAATTTTAAAAATTAAAAAAATAAATGAGGCTCTATTATAAATTAGAATTCTGCTGCTGTCAACGTTAACCAAACCCTGGCCAACTTAAAGCTGAAATTCATAGTCATCTGGGGAGTGGGCCTGTCCCGCAGGAATTGGTGTAACATTCAGCCCTGGGTTTAGTTAGGTCCTCTTGGGAGCTTCGCTGACTTGGGGCTACTATTCCACTTAATAAATGACCTCCAGCACCCCTGTCAGACAACACTTAGGGTTCTGATTCAATACTTTTTTCTATGTTTCAGTTTTCATTCATCCATTGAGACTTAGAAGAAGACACCTGAGGAATGACAAGTGACAAAGGACATTTGGGGAGGACACTAGTTGCTTAGGTTTGGCTCATGGCTATAAAAATTCAGGTCTCGTAAGACAGCTTATTTGTTCCTATGGGGGGAAGTGACGTGGTATATTTTACACATTTAAGATGAATACACTTAGCATGATTTTTAAAAATTACCCATAAGTGCAATGCTTGTTTTGTTGGTTCAGTGTGTTTTTCACCAAATGGTGTGAACATATGGCCAGAGCTTCTCTTGGCCATAAGATCTGAAGGGAGAAGAGTCCCCATGGCAAAGAGCCATAGTGATTTATCCAGATGAGTTTCAATTCCAAAGGGGAGCTTAGAGTGAAGGCCTCTCCCAGCCAACTTTCCATACGCAATCCCCGCTCCCCACATTTAACATTCGACTTCTGCTGTGTGGGTAATAGGAGATTGGAATGCATCTGGGGAAAAAAATGGGCTTTGTTCATTAGTAGAAGTTCATCTTGGTGGGCCCTGTTTTCAAATATTAAATGTGATATATTAGCTTGTGGGCTTGGAGTACTGAGCAATCAAATCTTGATAGGAACTGGCATCTCTTCCCACCCACCCAGAGTCTGTCTTTAGCAGCCGTTGTTGAATGGTGAGATCTATAAGTGCCATGAATTGCTTTCAGTCTGATGCTTGAATGTGATATTGAACTTAGATTTTTGGAGAACACTGCTTCAAGCCTCTTGCCTGGCTTACTTTATGGCTTTTCAGTAGTTGAAAAGTGTATTGTTTTTTATTTTCACGATGGAGGGGAGCTCCTACTTCATCCCCAACTCTCATCCCCCGCCACTCAGCAAAGGTACTGGGGTGAGGGGTCATGACCTCCAGAGCAGCCAAAGGGTGCAAGACCCAGCTCTGTCTTCTAGGAGGGCTGGGTCTTTGTCAAGGGGCCCTGGTTCAGAGCCTGCTCACCTCCATGACTCTGTCTGTGTCATCGCTACAGCATGACAGTGGGCAAAGCGTGAGCACAGTCTAGCATGTAATCAACATTCAGTAAACCATCGCGCTTTTTCATTCTGAAAGCAAATAACAAGCATCATCGTGGGCCTCATGGGGCCACACACGTCAGCAGGTGGAAGAGGCGGCCCAGGGAGACGATACTGTAGAGTGAGGGCCAGAGAGGCCAGAGCAAGGTTCATGGCCAAGAAACCAGGAAAGGCAAGGAAACAGGCTGTCCCATAGAGCCCTGGGAGGAGCGCAGCCTTGCCCCGCTGTGAGGCTAGCCTGGGAGGCCTGTGGCCTACTCGCAGCCACCAGAACTGTAAGCTCATCCACCTGTGTTGCTTTAAGTCACCAAATTGGTGGTGATTTGTTGCAGAAGCACCAGGACACTGATAGGTGGGCTTTTTGAGTCTGTGGTGCTTATAGGACGTCCGAGGGGAGCCGGTGAGGGAGCAGCTGATTGCAGGGGTCTGGGCTCAGCACGAGGAGAGGGTTGGTGTCATCTCCACAGAGGTGGGGAGTGCCGGGTGAGTGGAGACCTGAGGGTGGGAGTAGATTCCCAGCAAGAGCATGGAAGAGGCAGGCTGGAAAGAGGAGCCAAAAAAGACAGGACGGAGAGGGCGGGTGAGGCGCTGGGAGAGGCCAGGGAGCTCATGTTGGTGTTAAGAGCCGAAGGCTTCCAGGAGACGCTGCCACCGGGCCCAGGCTGCAGGACTGCCCAGATGGCGGCACACGGTTCCCTCAATTCTGCAGTGGGAGCTCGTGGACCATGCAGATGCCAGGGCCAGCACTGGGAGGGGCCGTGCGGATGCCAGGGCCAGCATTGTGGGCTGATGGGGAGGGCTGTGCAGATGCCAGGGCCAGCATTGTGGGCTGATGGGGAGGGCTGTGCAGACGACAGGGCCAGCATCGGGGGAATGCTGCCCTTGCCCACCTTCAGGGCCTGCTGTGAAAGGCTGCTCCATGGACACGCCCTTTGAGAGGCTTCTCGGGACAGGGACTTGGGATTCTCCGCACCCGGCTCACTCCCACTCTGGAAAGCCCTGTCCCACCAGCGACTTGCTTCTCCTCATCTATGAAAAATCATCCTACTTCACTCTTCACAAAGTGTGGGTGGAGAAAACGGCCTTCAGCACTCCTCAGAGCGCCTTCTCCGGCCAAGGAAGCTGCCTCCTGGGGTGTGTTTCTGTTCTGGAGGTTGCACCTTCGATCCTGAGGCGTGGAGAACTGGTCTGGGGTTGAAGGTGAGGCCGAGGACCTGGGTGAGGCTCCCCAGGGGCCCCGGCTGGGCTGAGAGAAGAATGGGAGCGTGCTCCACCACTCACAGGGTGTCCACACCTGGAGAAGGAAACCACAGGCTTTGTCACCTTTGTCTTAAGTTAGTGGGACAAACCTAGAAAGTGAGGCATTTTGGACAGCTCCAAGGTGGCTGTGTCCTCGCCTGCCCAGACGGAGGGCCCCGGGACTCCAGAGGCACAGATTGGATCCCAGGATGTGTGGCTAGTGACTCCTAAGGCGGGAACGCCTGGGTGAGCGAGGAGTGGGAGGCCGGTGCATATCCACCTTCCATCCCAGCCTCCTCTTCTGCCGGTCCTGTATTTCTCTCGAAGTCTCATCCTGGCCACCAGAGCCTCAAGACTTCTCCAAGCTCCTGGCACATTCCGAGGTAAGCACCTAGGTTGATGGTGCCCTTCCCCGCACAGGCAGCACAGCCACACTGGGGAGCGGGGGCCGGCGAATGGCCTGGGGACAGATCACAAGCAGTCCAAGGTGGGGGTGCCCTGGCCTGCTGTCCTCTCCACTCCTGTCTTGGGAGCCTGTCTGCACCAGCACAGAAAGAACACCACGACGGTCACCCACAGGGCCCAGCAGCCGGGTTTTTCTCACCAAGAGCTCGTGTGGAGAGGGACGCAACATGTTTCCCTTTTATGAGGCTGCTCCCTGTCCCCAAAGATGAGGCTGACAGGTGTTCCCGGGAAATGAGAGCCTGCTTTGCCCTTTCCCCAGGGCTCCCTGGTCTACGCACAGCCTCCTGGAAGCCCCTCCTGCTGAGCTGCCCACAGCCCTCCCTGCCAGCCTGGCCTCTCCTTGCGGCTCTTCCTCTTCTCATGAAAGTGTGTGGAGGTTGGGGTTCGCGCTGTCTCTTCCTTGATTAACCTTGCCAGAGGCGTGTCTGCTGCAGAGAACCCGCTCTCAGTGTCAGTGATTCCACTCGCTGCTGAGTCATGAATTTCTCAGCTTACCCTTTCTTCTCCTTCCCTCCAGTTTAGCTTGTTCTTTACTATCCTGCTTCTTAATTACAACATTTATTTTCATTTCTGTTGAATTTTGTAAAACACATTCAAGTTATCCATTTCCCCCGGGCACAGTGGCTCACGTCTGTAATCTCAGCTCTGGGAGGCTGACGCAGGAGGATCACTTGAGCCCAGGAATCCCAGACCAACCTGAACAATGTAGTGAGACCCCCATCTTTACAAAAAATTTAAAACTTAGCTGAGCATGGCAGCGTATGCCTGTGGTTCCAGCTGGTCAGGAGGATGGGGTGGGAGGATCACTTGAGCCCAAGCAGTGGAGGCTGCAGTGAGCCGTGATGGCACCATTGCACTCCAACCCGGGCGACCGAGTGAGAGACCCTGTCTCAAAAACAAGACAAAAAACTACCAATTTTCTTCTCAGAACATTCCTATGCCATGACTGTTGTTTTACAAAAACCCACGATGGCTGTGTTATTTTCCTCTCCTACTCGTGATTTTTTTGGAGGCTCTTTTAGTTTGAAATAGGTTTTATTTGTCCCTGTTTTACCTTGTACTATTGAATTTTAGTTTTATTGCATTATTATCATAACATAGGGCTTATATAATTTATATATTTGATCACTTTTCATCTCTTATTTCTTCCATCATTACTTCTCTGCTCATGCTTGCCTTCTGGAATCTCCAGGAATACCCAACAGATATTCTGCGTTCTTGCCTTTTTCTTATGTTATTTATTATTTTTGCCTCTTTATCTTTTCTTCTGGGTCTTCAGAGAATTTCTAGAGTCATTAGTTTAGCTCTCTGTAATATCCAATGTGCTGTTCATGGCTTCTGTTGAGCTGAAAAACCAATGAGTAATTAATGTTTTACTTCTAAAAACAATATTTATTTGTATTTATATATCTGTGCATATCTTGGTATAAAACACTATTTTAAAGTCTCAAATTGTTCTCTTCTACTTTTAGAGACAGGGTCTCTGTCTGTCACCCAGGCTGGAGTGCAGTGGGGTGTGGGTATTGGGTGGGCACGATCATGGCTCACTGCAGCCTCGAATTCCTTCCTGGGCTCAAGCCATCCTCCTGCCTCAGCCTCCTAAAGTGCTGAGATTACAGGCTTGAGCCACTGCACCTGGCCACGTTCTCTTTTCACAGAGGCAATTTTCTCCCGAGTTTCCTTTAGAATAGAGTTTTCTTCTGTTTCTTGGAGAACATCAATTTCACAGGAAAATAGTTGCTGGAATTGCTCACATAAGCTCCCTTGGTTTACATTTCTGGATCTTTTATACGTTCAATTATTTTTCTCCATAATCTATTGGATTTGAGATGGATTTTGTTGGAAATTGTGTTGAAATATTTCAGTCTCACACAAAGGAGTAAAGAGAAACTGAAGGGACCCCCGCACCTCCAGAGTCCCTTCTGTTCACCCCCTTCCCGCCCCTGGCTGGCTCCTGGCCACAGGTGGCTGCACCACCACAGCCTGGGTAGCACGACGTCCCAGCTCTTCTGTTTCTTTTGGAATGTGCTGCAGCTTTTGTGATCTAGAACATAGCCAGGTTTTTATTACGAAAAATATATATAATACCTTTTTAAAAGCATTTTATTTTGCAATGATTGTAGACTCACAGTAAGTTGCAAAAATAGCACGGAGGGGCCCCGTGTACCGTTCCCGGTTTCTCCTGTTTCTCCGGTTTCTCCGGTGCTGTGTGCGAACCAGAGGGCGGTGTGGCGACCAGGAAGCCGGGCCGGCATAGTGCGCGTGCGCAGAAACAGCCCCGCGAGCCGGCAGCCAGTTCTCACTTTCCTAGACGGCAGGGGCCGATTCAGCCTGGGCGGGCCTGCTGCCCTCGTGTTACTGCCATCACAGGGACTCTGAAGATGCCTCCTCCGTGACTAGACGATGAGAGTTTATGCCAGGGCCCCTGGTTCTCTGTCCTCACAGGCCTCTCCCTGCTGGCTTCACCACACAGATACTCACACGTGCACACACTCTGAGACACACGCATGCGCACACACACATACACACTTCTACACACACACGCGTGCACACACATATACGCTTACAGCCATGCACACACACGTACACACACTCATTCACTTACGCTCCGTCACAGTCACACACACATACTCTTGCATTCATGTGTACACACGTGCACATACCTACACATACACACACGCTGGGCCAGGGCTTGTCCCTGGAGCCAGGCGCCCCCAGGCCCCCCAGCTCTGGGAACCCAGGCATCCTCACTGCCACCCTGCCACCTGCATTCTCGGGTCCCCAGGGCTGTGCTCAGGTGTGGCCTCTGCCATCTGCCAGTCTTAGCCCCAGCAGCCCTGTGGGTCTCCTCCTGGGAGGCCTCCCGCCTGTGCTCCATGGTTGCATGGTGTGGGGATGTAGGTGTGTGGGTTTTGGAGGGCGTGAGCCCTGCATGCTCAGTGGGGTGCAGCAAGAGTTCCGGAGACTGTTCCCTCTAGATAGGGAGACCAAGTGGTCCCAGCTTTCCTGGGACTTCTCTCATTTGGGCCCCAAAAGTCCCACATCCCTGGAAGTCCTGGGACACCCTCCCCTTGCCTTCCTAGGACCCTGGGGCCTCGTTCCTGAGTCAAGGAAGGGTCACCCTGCCGGTGTCCCCAGCCAAGGGCTCTGCTCCAATGCATCCGTCCCCTCTGTGGCTAGAGGAATCTGTTGGCGTCCTATTGGTGAATGGTGATGTCCCCTCACTCCCAGCCCTGTGCCCCCAGCCTGGGTGCCCAGGCTCTCCTGCCTGCCGTCTGCCTCTCCCGCTGCCAGACGTGCTCTTCCCTGCCTTTCCAGGTTCTCATCACAGTCGCAGCCCTTTTGCTGGTTGGCAGGGCTGGAGAGAGTGGGCTGGCGTCACTCTGACCTGGCCTCTTGGGTCACTGTCCTCATCTCAGGCAGGGTTGTCCCAGCAGCTCTCACATGACTCTATGGCTCTGCCCAGCTTAGAGACTGGCTCACACAGCGGTTGCCCCCACCTGGCCCCGGCCTGGTTCCTCTTGTCATTTCTTCAAGATGAACCTCCTCCCAGCCCTCCTGGGTGACTCCTGCCACGTGGTGCCCAGTTCTCTTGCTCCTTCCTCAGTAAACAGTCAGAAGCCGTGTTCTGTGTATGTGGCATAGGTCACATCCCTCGTCCACCCAGACGCCAGTTGTGAGGGCAGGGCCTTTGCCCAGCTCGGAGCTGGGGTGGGGCTGGGCCCCTGGAAGGCAAAGCACGTAGCAGTGGTAAGGTGAAGACCCTCCGGGAAAACAGCTGCCCACGCTTGTGGGTGTGTTTTCTCCTTAGCTTACTGGGCATCGATTGATTTTACTATTAAGGAGAGAAGGCAGTGTTTCCTCTTTCCTCAGTGACATTGTGGGGCCATTTATGAGCTGTGGTTTTCCTACCTCCCTTCCCTGGGAGGGAGTGGCTCTGTCTGCCCCAGTGCAGGGCAGCTTGGGGAACACAGATGGGTCCCCAGGGAGGACTCCTTGAAGGACAGTGGTGAGGCAGGAGGATGGCCCGGGGGCCCTCCAGGTGACAAGCAGCTCCTGACTGGTCCAAGGAGGCCCATATGCATTGCTCTGTGGTCGGTGGAGTGAAGCGACAGCTGCAACCTTTGTGCAGAAAACACAGAGAATCCCACTGGTGTCACAGGGCCGGGGATCTTTTGTACTCATGGGCACCAGAAACGGCCCAAATGCCCTGCGGGCAGGCAAACCCCCAAAGCTGATTTGGAAGGAGGAGGTCTCCTCCAGTACCAAAGGAAAGTGCTGGGCACTCCCCCGTAGTGGCAGTGGACTGTGACTGCCAGTGCCCCTCCGCGTCACTCCCTCTGGTTCCCCACACGCCCTTGGCACTCATGTCCAGGAGGCTCCCATTGCTCAGCGGATGTTGAGGGGGCACTTCATGCTAAAAGCGTGCTGGGCAGAACGACTTCTCCGTCTCTTCATGTTTTAGGCACCTCCTCCCCTTATGGGCCCCAAGAGCGCTGCGGCCTCCCAAGGGAACCCAGAGCAGGTGGCTGGCGTCTGTCCTGTGCAGGCAACAGTGGTCCGGGGGTGCTCCTGGATGGGGCAGAGCGGATGGATGACAGAGTGGGGGGGACCCTAAGGAAGAAGAGAAGCTGCGTTGGTGTCAGCAAAGGAAGACATCGGCCTGAAGGAGGGGCGGGACAGACAGGTGCTGGCTGGAGTGCTGTGCGAGGAGGAGGATGTTATTTTTGACAAACTGAAGGGAAACATTCAGCGGCCATTCGCGAGCATGGTAATGGGCCTGTCGCTTGTGCTCGGTGACAGCTGTAGTGGCTTCTAATTTCTCCTGCACCTCCAATTACCCTTCAGGAGCAAGTCCGTCCTCACAGTCAAGCCTTTCCAGCCAGCAGATCCAAGTGAGGAATAAGATCTATGCAGCTTCCATGTGTCTCTGGGAGAGAAGATTAATAAAAGCAATTAGAAGTTTCTGGAATTGCCTGGAGAAAAGAAGGCCAGCGGAAGGGGAGGAGGCGAAGATGAGGAAGGAGAAGGCACAGGTTAATAACGCCTGTCACGTTGCGGAGGGGATGCTGAGGGCCACGGCTGGGCTCTGTTTCGGCTTCGAGCAGAACAAGGAAGAAAGGGCAGCGGTTCCAGCAGCGAGGAGGTGGCTGGGCATGAGGAAGCCTGTGGCTGACGGCTTCGGGAAGGACTCCAGGGAGCTGCAGTCCCTGGGGCAGCACCCCGGTGCAGGTGGCTCCGGTGGCCCCTGGGTTTGGCGCCCCGCACATTCCCTTGACACAGCATGGCTATTTAAGGCCCAGGCCAGCATCCCATCGGGTGCTTTTAGCCGCGTGCATCTCCTGAGCCTTTGGGGCTTCTGGGGCCTTGGTGACAGCAATCACCAGGCCTTTCATCCCCGTGGCTCGGAGCATCCCCCTCAGCGGAGCGGCAGCCTTGGAGGGGGTGAGTAGGGAGCGGCTGAGGGGGACCGGCGGGCCCTCTCCATTGTCCCCTGCAGCGGCAGGCGCTGGAGAACTCGGCTGCAGTCATTAGAGCCGGGAGTTGGCGACTGTTGGGGCCTTGTGTGGGGATGAGCTGTTAGGACTTTCCTTCCTTTAAAGAACAGGGACTCGTAAAATCGTATATATGAAATCAAAGCAAAGAGGAACCTGTTTTAGAGGTGAACAAGAGAGAGCTCAGAGAAGCGCATTAGGGACATATGGCATTTGTCAATCAAACGCAGAGCAACCTTCAAAAAGCCATTAGAAGGCAGCCCCATGCCGGCTCCGCCATTTGTGCCGGCTGAGGGCTCCCCCGTCCCGCAGGCCCCACAGACGCTCTGTTTCTGGGACTAATTAGCCTTCCAGAGGGCAATCAAGGGCCTCTGCTGGAACTTTCTTAGGAAGTGAGCCGTTAGATGGCTTCAAATGGACACCACTAGAAACAGGCAGGAGCCAATTAGGCAGCGGCTCCCTCCCGGGGCCCGGCCAGGCTGCGGAGCGAGCCGGGAGGCTCCAGCAGCCTCTTGGTGCTCCCTCTCTCTGACAACGCTCCTCCCTTGTTCCTCCTCACATCCCCAATCCTTGCACTGAGATCATTAACCTTCAGGGCTCCACGAGGGCAGGCATTGGGTCTGCTTTACTCGCCGCTGGGTCCTCGGAGTCTGGAAGGGTGCCTGGCACTGAGCAGGTGTTCACTCAGTGTGGCCAAATGTCTGGGTTTTGTCCCAGCAGAAGGAATCACGTGGGCTTTCCTTTTGAGGAGCGTACTTTTAACAGGCCAGCCATGTCTACTTCCGCTTGGGTTGGACACAATTTAGGCGTAGGGAAAAGGGGCATTAGTGCCGTCTTTTCACACTCGCCAGCCAGGCACACTGGTGTCCTCCCTGAGTTTCCCAGGGGAAGTGGGTGCCAGAGACCATCCAATGCCCCCACACCCACTGAGTCTGTCGACTGAGTGCTGGAACCAGGCGCCAGCTGGGGGCCTGCAGGCTGCCCTTGGCCTGGGACCCCACTGCATTTTCCTGCAGGACCTGCCCACCGCTGACCTCCTGCATCTGCTGCCGGCCTTCACCTGCTAGCCCAGGCCAGGGCCCAGGGTGTGGGTGCTGGACACGTTGAGGGGCACAGGGAGCCAAGACTGCCTCAACCAAGTCCCGGAGCCTGCAGCTAACAAGCTAACAGGGAGACGGCAGGTAGCAAACAGTCACACAAATAGTCCTTTCCCTCGCGTCCTCCTGTTCACCCTCCCTTCTTTGTCCTTTTCTTAAAATGAGAAGCTAAAAATATGTCCATTGTAGAAACTTAGAACGGTACAAGAACATAGAGAAACAAAGTTAAAAATATCAGTTACCTGTAATTCTGGCACCCAGAAATATCCACTTTAATAAAGTGTTCAATTTTATAAGCAAACTTTAAATTTTATTATATCATAAGCCTCTTCACGTCATTAATTTTTCTAAAGTTTGAGCCTTTGTGGCTGCCTAGGGCCCCATTTATTTCACCAATCCCCAGTTGTTGGACATTTATGTCTTTTCCACATTTTCACCCTCATAAAAAAAGGCTGCAACAAACATCCCAGAAGATAAATCTTTGTCACTATCTCTAATTAATTCATTAAGATAAATTCCAGGGAGTGAAAACAGTGTTTCAAATGGTATGACTGTTTTTAAAGCTATTTGGACATGTGGCCAAGTTATATTCTTGGAATGTCATGGAAAATCCCAGCAGAAGTCTAAGAAAGGATCTAGATCCAGCTCCTTGAACCCAGCCAGCACTGGGTTATTGTCCCTCTTTGCGACATTTGTTTTGTTTTCATTTCCTTGTCAGCAAGATCGAATTTTTTTGGGTATGTTCCTAACCCATCTGTATTTTGTTTTCTGGAAATTTTCTATTTGTATCCTTCGTCAATATTTTTTTTAACCAGACTACTATTCTTTTATAAAAGTTTATTCTGTTTGAATTATAATCATTAAAAATATCTCCTGTCACTTTTTTCCTCCCCCCAACCCCCACCCCCACCCCCAGTTCTACGTTTCAGACCTTAGTCTCTTTATCTACAAAATGCATCGCTGGGCCAAACGACCTCCTGACTCCAAAAGTCTTTTCAAGAGCTCAAGCCGGCTGTGTTCTGCCCGATATGTCTGGTATAATCCTCCCTCATCTGCAGCCGGTTCAGGTCTCCAGGCCCTTAGCATGGCTCCAGGAAACTTGAATTTCAATGCTTGCCTGAGTTTGAGTTTCACACTTGAATAACCAAGTCAGGTTCGCTAATCAGGCTTGCAGGTGTGAGTGGGAGCTGGTCCCTCCCAGGGGAGGGTCAGGGCATCCACACCAGGAACCTCCAATGCTGGGCAAGGCTGAACCGCTGCAGAAATGCAAGGCATGGCCCAACTACCCCCATTTATTGGTTAAGGAAATAATCAATTCTGTGACATGAAAGAATTTATCTCTAAATATGAAAAGGAGATTTCAGAACAATGTGAGCCGTTCATGCACACACGTGCATGCACACCCACACGTGGGGACTGGGATCATGCACACACATGGAAACCAGATCATGCACACACATACATGGAGACCAGGGTCATGTGCACACACACACATGCACACCCACACGTGGAGACTGGGGTCATACAAACACACACGTGGAAACCGGATCATGTACACACACATGTGGAGACTGGAGTCATGCACACCCACACATGGAGACCAGATCATGCACACACACACGTGGAGACCAGGGTCATGTACACGCACACATGGAGACCAGATCGTGCACACATACACATGTGGAGACCGGGGCCATGCACACCCACACATGGAGACCAAATCGTGCACACATACACATGTGGAGACTGGGGTCATGCATACACACACGGAAACTGGGGTCATGCACACCCACACATGGAGACTGGGGTAATGCACACCCACACATGGAGACCAGATCGTGCACACACACATGTGGAAACCGGGTCATGCACACACACGTGGAGACCGGATCATGCACACCCACACATGGAGACTGGGGTCATGCACACATACATGTGGAAACTGGATAAGGCGCACACACACGTGGAGACCGGGGTCATGTGCATGCACACACACACACACGTGGAGACTGGGGTCATGCACACATATGCACACCCACACATGAAGACTGGAGTCATGCAAACACGTGGAAACTGGATCATGCACACACACACACACACACACACACACGTGGAGACTGGGGTCATGCAAACACACAGGTGGAGACAAGATCATGCACACACACACGTGGAGACTGGGGTCATGCACACCCACACATGGAGACCAGGGTCATATGCACACACACACATGCAGATCCACACTTGGAGACTGGGGTCATGCACACATATGCACACCCACACATGTAGACCAGGGTCATGCAAACACACATGTGGAAACTGGATCTTGCACACATACACACGTGGAGACCAAAGTCATGCACACCCACACATGGAGACCTGATCATGCACACACACACGTGGAGACTGGGGTCACGCACACACGTGGAAACCGGATCATGCACACACACACATGGAGACCAGGGTCACGCACACCCACACATGGAGACCGGAGTCATGCACACACACACGTGGGGACCAGGGTCATGCACACACACATATGGAGACCAGGGTCACGCACACACACGCACGCATGCCCACACATGGAGACCAGGGTCTGGAAGCATAGCCTTCAAAACATTAACCAGTTCCACCACTAGGAGGTGGGGTTACCCATTTTTATTTGGTTCTTTTAATTGTATTTTTCTATGACAAATGTCAATTACCCTTCACTAAGCAACACCCTTCCCCTCCTTCCTTTCAGATGTTGCTTCCAAATCAATTGCCATGAGGCCGTTGCCTGTAAAGTTGCACTCCCACTTCTGGGTGTCACCTCACCACACCCTCCAGGGCTTGCCTCCAGATGCTGGGGGCAGTTCCCAGGTGTCCACGAGTGCGAGGAGAGTCAGGGTCCGTGGCAGGCCTGGACCCAGGGAGGGTGGAGGGGGCGTTCTCCCAAGCTCTGCGTGGCTTTATCAACACATGTCATTAACAAGATCCAGAATTGGCCAAGTCTGAAATTCAGCTGATAAAATTATAAGATAATTTTTAAAATTAGGAAAACAGAATTGGCAACATGGGGCTCATGATGTCTCATAGATATTCCTATGTCGTGACTCTTAAAATTTAAGGAAACCCAGTTTTTAGCCTCTATGGTTGGGCCTGGAAAAGGAAGAGGCAGCCGTGAGGTCAGCCCCTGGCATCTGTGTGTGGCAGCGTGGGACAGAGTCAGAAGACCTGTGCAGGGCTGCGGGTGGCAGCCTCTCTGCTCCACACCTCAGGCTTCCCAGGGAGACAGTGGCTCTGAGTTCCCCTGGCTCTGCCTTGCAGGGTACTGGAGTGTCACATCAGACCAAGGGTAGCTCTGGGATTTGATAAGCCCTGACACCAGCCTCTGTCATCAGGTTCCCTGAGTGGGGACCAAAACCAGGAGGCAACCCCGGGCTGTAGGATTGGGAGAGCTGTCCCCAGCCCAGCATCAACTGCCTGGGTCTGTGCGTGGGCCCAGAACCAAGGGTGAGGGCGCATTCCTGGGGGATCATCCCCCGTACCCAGTGATGCCACCTCCAGAAGAGCTACCTCAGAGCCACCAGACATTTCCTGGAACTTTTCTGAGCTCCTTCTGTCCTGTGGAGTCACAGCTGTGGCCTTCCCTTCCTCCATGCACGTCTCGGTGGACATCCGGGCAACCCCAAGTCTCCACTCAGCCGCCTCAGGTGCATTTAGCTCCAAGGCTCTCCGTGAGCATCGCACCAGCAGCCGCTTTGTTCCTGCCCCCCTGGCTGCTCGCCCACTTGTCTGGTCTCCATGGCGACGAGCACCTCTAATGGATGCGCCGAGGTCACGCCCGCTGCTTTTTGCTGAGACTTGTCACCTCCCTGCCGGTGCACGCCCCCATCTCACAGCCTCCTCTTCCCCAGATTACCCTGCACGCTGAGGGTCTAGCTTCACCTCCTAAGATGTGCTCCCCGCTGACCAACTCTCTTGTTTTCTGCTCAGTTTTAAACATCTCAAAGATAGTTTTCTAGAAGGTTTGCTGACCTGCTTTGGACTCTAGTCTTTGGACAGTGGGGAATGGGGATGGCTGGGGTTGTTGATATGTTGTTTGGGGATGTGGGACACAGTGGCCTGACAGCATCTGGAAGAGGCACAGGCTGTGGTGTGGGGAAGGCTGGGTTGGAACCATCACCCAAAAGCTTATAAGGTGCGTTTAGCAAATAATGACTGAGCACCGGCTGTGAAGCAGGAACACACCGGGGGACCAGGCAGTCTCCTTCTTCGCGTAGCCTTTGGGCTAGTGAGAACAGGGTCATCACATTTAGCAAACAAATACAGAAGATGCCCAGTTAAATTAGCATAAGAATCAATATTCATTGTTTATCTGAAATTCAAATTTAACTGGGCATCCTGCATTTTGTCTGGCAACCCTAAGTGCGAGAGAAAGAAAACAAATAAATACAGAAATAACATCATTCCAGGATTCTGGTGTGTGCTAGGCAGAAAAGGCCAGTGTGCCGTGAAAGCATCCCAAGGGGGCAAGTGGATAGTTAGGGACAGCCACCTGACATTCTGGAGCATAGGAGGAGCCAACACACACAAAGCCTAGGGGAGGACACTCCAGGCAGCTGGGGCAGCAGGTGCAAAGGCTCTGCAGTGAGGAAGAGTTTGACGCAGTAGTAGGCCAAGCAGGCAGGTGTGGCTGGGTGGAGTGGCTGGCGGGCAAGTAATGTGTAAACTTAAATTGATGATATAATCCACGCAGCCACAAGGAGTAGGTACTCAACAAAGTGTAGCTATTATGTCTAATTATTGATAATGACAATTATAAAAGTCACACCAAATATGAATTCCAAACATTTCATGAAACACATCCTTTGGTGCACTAAACTGCTATTTATCTTAACTTTCTATAAAGAGGCTAGTTCAGTGCATACCATACTGAATCTCATCCAGCCATGCATAATGTATTTTGCCTGTACATTTAAAAGTACTCTTTTAAAATTAAAATGCAGGGCTGGGTGCGGTGGCTCACACCTGTAATCCCAGCACTTTGGGAGGCCAAGGCAGGTAGATCACTTGAGGTTCAGAGTTGGAGACCAGCCTAGCCAACATGGTGAAGCCCCGTCTCTACTAAATGTTAAAAAAAAAAATTAGCCGGGCATGGTGGCACATGCCTGTAATCCCAGCTGGTCTACAAAGCAGGAATAATAACACCTCAGGCCCCAGGGCCATGCGGGGAAACAGTGTCCGTCAGGGTGTGTGGAGGGCCACTGAGGGCCATGGAAAGGAAGGGGTGGAGTGATTTCTGTTACTCTCAGAGTTGTCCCAGTTATCTCCTCTTTCTCCTGAGAGAGAAGGAAGAGAGTCTGTGTCACCTACCATGCCCACAGCTTCCAGGCAGTTCCAGAAAACCATCTTCCAGCTTTGTTTTCCTGGGTAGCATGCTTTCAGTCTGCGGAGTGGAGGATGGAAGATTTAACAAACTGCTCTTAAGTGTTAAAGTACAATTTAGTGCCGAGGCTTGTGTCTAATGGAGCTGAACGTTTGAAGGCTAAATATCAGTGGCAGCAATGAAGGGAGCTGTAATTCACCCTCCTCTCAACCGCTTTGCTCGTCTTAGGTAGTTATTAGGCCCATGTTTACCTCTAAAGGGTGTCACACTATCCCAACACCAGTGGGGATGGGGAGGTCTGTCCCCAGCGGAACTTGCTCCCACGGCCTGTGCTGGCAGGCACTGGGCCTGGCTTCACATCTTCACTCTGTGATGCACCAGCCAGGTGCACAGCTTCCTCCTCTACACACGGGGACGGGGTGCTGCTATCTACCCAGAGGCACTGGTGCAGATTCAGTCAGATGGCACAGGGTTGACAGGCTCCACGCAGTGCCTGGACCACAGGAGACATTCAATGGCAGCCCAGGACAAGGCCAACACCAACTTCGAGGCCTTTCACGTGGCAAGGGCCCCGGGCACGCCATCATCATTGCTGAGAGTGAGTGTGTGCTCACATGTGTGCGTGTCAGCGGCACAAGTTGCAATCCAACCCCCATACCTAAGCCTCCCCCCCGACACATACAGCGGATGCAGAGTCCAAAGGCCCGCAGCTCCTGAATCTTCTCCTTCCCAGTCATGGATACCTTGAAGTCAGGCTCAGCCCTTCAGGTCGGGCTCTGATCTCTATTATTCGGAGCCTGGGTGGGCACACGCTTTAGGAGGGGGCGGTGAAGGGTCCCTATTTTGAATTCCAGGTGCAGCCACGTTACAAGGAAGTCAGCTGTGCTCGGGAAGAGTGTGACCTTATATTTTTGCTGCACCTCAAAAGAAAAGTTTACACTTTAAATTAACAGCATGTCCACTGCCAGTATTTGTGGTTACTCCCTGCAACGTAAATCTCTTTTAGAGATGTGTGAGAACAGCATATGTAATGAAACATCAACGTGAAACTTGATTTAGAGTGCCTTTTCATTAATATAACAAATGAAGTGGACCAAAAATGGAAAGTATATTCCTTTGGGCCTAATTAAAACACTGAACAAAACACATGGATATGTATATTTTAAATGAAGACATTCAGTAGCTAGAATTAGCTACAAAAATTAATTCAAATTGAAAAGTACATTATGAGTGCATTGTTATTATTAACATAGCCAATATGCCTCCTCTGAGATATCTCCAATAATGTGCACCTGATTTAGTGGCTGTGTGATGTGACAGGCAGGCTTTGCTTTAAAAATACCGCGCACACAAAAAAGTTGGCCCACTGGGGTGCCCCACAGCTGGTTGAACTGCACTGTCTCTTGGTCAGAGGAGGATTTCCAGGCAGCATGTAGGAGTTGGAGCGGGGATGTCCTCTCTGACCGTGGGTCTTTCATCCTCAGCCCAGCTCCTGCAGTGCGAGGGCCTGGCCGGAGCTGGGCCAGGGGCAGGCTATGTTGAAATGGAGAGGTGTGTTGAGGGGTCAGAGCCTGGAAGGCCTGACCTGGCATCCTGGAACACCATCTCTGATGGTGGCCAGGAGACACATGGAGGGTACCAGGGGACAGGCGTGAAGGACAGTGCCCTGCGTGGAAAGACAGTCTGATTCCACGCTGAGTTGAGGGGCAGGGAGTCGGTGCAGTGTTGGCCATGACCCCTCACCCCAGTTCTGTAGAAGCAGGGCACTGAGGGGGTGCACACAAACTTAGGGAGGGGCCCCAGCCCAAGGCAGGATGCTGGAAGCCCACCTTCTAAAATGTGGCAGGTGCCCCCCCCCGCCCCAGTGACAATTCTGGTTGATGGCAGACAACACTCCAGACGCCAGGCCACCTGACCAGAGAGGTTCCTCAACCACTGGGGACAGGACTTTTTTTCTCGGCTCTGGAGCAGAACTCCTTAACCTGACCCTTGGGGACTCAGATCGGCCTCCACACTTGGCGGAAAATGGACCTGAGGAGCCAAACATGTGGAATAAGGGCACGGAGAAGTTCTGGAACACGCTGAGCTCCGTGCAGGTGCCCTTCAGGGACTGCTGGTGTGAGGACACAGCTAGGAATGGAGGACACTCTCCAAACAGGGATGGGAGGTTTGCATTTACTGAGGGTCCACCTAGAACTCTGGCTGGCTAGCCCCGGAACCTCAGTACTTATCTGGAAATGGAAACACCAATAGTATCTATGCTCTTGGATTGATGTGAGGATGAAATTAAATACTTGATGTGAAGTATCATTCCTTAGAGTAGTAAGAGCTGCAAAATTGTTAGTCATTATTCTTGTTACTCCACAAGTTACTGGCTCCTATTCCAGCCCCTGGGGACTGCAAGAAAGTCAAGGATCAGAACAATAGCTGACATTTGTACAGGGCTCTATAATTCATAAATCACTCTCCTTTAAACAGGAAACAATGTACATCAATTATTATTCTGATCTTCACTGAGGAAACTGAGGCTCAGAGGGCATGTACTTCCCCAGCATGACACAGCTATGAAAGGATAGATGCAAGCTCCAATCTGAGTCCCTTGTTCCTTCTACTGTACCTCCCACCCTGAAGGCAGAGGAGGGGATCCCTTGGAACAACCCAGAGAAAGCTTTACAGAACTGTGGCCCTCTCCCTCACAGGCTGGGACGGAAGAAACGAAGCCAGGCAGGACAGGTGCAGACTGGCAGGAGTGAGCTGACCAGGGCCCGTCTCCCCTGGAACCCTTTGTTCTGGTCAGCAACTGGCTTTATTCTCATGCAGTGGCAACACTGGTTTCCATGGTGATGGGAGGACCCAAGGTCCTAGATCAAATCTCCCCATTTCCGGGTGATTTGTTGGAAGACTGGTGGCTGCTACCCAAATCTTTGTATTTAATTGGATGAAGAGGCACAGAGTAAGGAATTCTAGGCTCACAGAATTCTTGGATCTTAAGTTGTCGAATGGGGCCTTCTGCATTTGCTGATGCTGAGTCCATTTCCAGGAGCACATGTCCAGGTAAGCAGACACCACCCAGCCATGACTTTTCCCAGGCTGGCTCCAACAAGAGGCCTCGCATGTGTGATCAGCAGCGTTCCCCTGCACCGTGTGGCTGCTAATGGTTTGGTGAAGCTAATGTTCTCCATGAACAGGCCCAAAGAGCTTCCCTTCTCCATCTGGCCCTGGTCCCAGCTTTCATCTCAGCAACATGGAAGGATTGTAACACCTGCTGCTGCCCCGTGAGTGACATCTCCCATGAGTCCAGGCTCAGGAATGGGTCCAGATGAGGGCTCGGGGGAGGCTTGCCTATTGGAGATTTTGAGAAAAGACTAAGGTAGAAAAGGTTGGTTGGGCCTCTTTGTTCTGAAAGACAGTAACCTAGTCCCAATCTTCAGAGGTTGAGATGGACAGAGGCTTGTTTACAAATAGCAAGACAATCGCATGGGGTCACTAGCGTTTGTTTGGGTGTGTGTACAGGAAGCCCTGCTCACACCTGGGGAAATGGACTCTGAAAGCTCATTGCTACCCCAACAAGTGATGAGGACAGAAAAGATCACGGGACTCAAGGGCTACTAGTTTTGTTGTTGTGGTGGTTTTTTGTTTTTTGTTTTTGTTTTTTTATATGGAGTCTTGCTCTGTCGCCCAGGCTGGAGTGCAGTGGCACGATCTTAGCTCACTGCAACCTCCACCTCCCAGGTTCAAACCATTCTTCTGCCTCAGCCTCCTGAGTAGCTGGGACTACAGGTGAGTGCCACCACGCCTGGCTAATTTCTGTATTTTTAGTGGAGATGGGGTTTCACCATGTTGGCCAGGCTGGTCTCGAACTCCTGACCTCAGGTGATTCACCTGCCTCGGCCACCCAAAGTGCTGGGATTACAGGCGTGAACCACCGTACTCAGCTGGCCACTGGGTGTTTTTAAGAACAGAGGAGAGAGGAGGTTTTGAATGGTGGAAGATTAGAAGACTAGACCCTGCTGACAAAACAAAGGCCAGGTGGTGGGGCCCTCCAGTAGAGACCCCCAAACCACTGGTTGGTTCTCACCATTAGGTGTTTTCACTGGCCCCTGCCTTTGCACACACTGTTCCTGGCCTGAAACACCCTTCACCTCACTCTTGACCTTCAACGCTTAACCTTCATTGAAAACCATGTGGATCTGAGTGACTTTCCAAGATTTGGAGCAGATTGAATTTGGTGTTGAGAGGAGCAAGAGAGAGAAAGATGTCAAAATAAGTCAAATGTGTTCTTACTGGAGTATTGCAACTTGTAGTGGTGCAATAAGTGGGGAAATTGGAAAGGGGAGCGTTTGTGGGGGAGGAGATGCTCTCCTTTGAACAGGGTGGATTTCTCGTGCCAATGACACTGTCATTGAGGACAGCCAAAGTCATCAGGAAAAGACTCAGTGAGAACTCAGGCTTGGGGGTGGTGACCTGGGAGTCCCTAGGTTGCTAGTGGTCAGAACTGGGCCTGATGGGCAAACTCAGGCAAGGTGGGGATTAGGTGGGGACCAAAGCAGGCCAGGCTGATGATGGAGTCAGTGTGCAGGGCCAGGCACCCTCCCTGGAGGCATCAGCCTGGGCTTGCTTTACTACTCTGGAAGGGAACCCAAGCCTCAGGACTCTAAATCTTATGCCAATGTTCAAATATAACCATTATATAACCCTTCCTTCCTTCCTTCCTTCCTTCCTTCCTCCTTCCTTCCTTCCTTCCTTCCTTCCTTCCTTCCTTCCTTCCTTCCTTCCTTCCTTCCTTCCTTCCTTCCTTTCTTTCTTTCTTTCTTTCTTTCTTTCTTTCTTTCTTTCTTTCTTTCCTTTCTTTCTGAGATGGAGTCTCGCTCTGGAGTAAAGTGGTGCAATTCGGGCTCGCTGAAACCTCCCACTCCCTGGTTCAAGCGATTCTCCTGCTTCAGCCTCCTAAGTAGCTGGGATCACAGGCATGCGCCAGCATGGCCAGCTAATTTTTGTATTTTCACTAGAGATGGGGTTTCAGCATGTTCACCAGGATGGTCTCGATCTCCTGACCTTGTGATCCGCTCACCTCGGTCTCCCAAAGTGTTGGGGGATTACAGGCGTGAGCCACCACCCCCGACCGGATGTAACCATTTCTTTTCTTTCTTTCTTTCTTTTGTTTCTTTTTTCTTTTCTTTTTTTTTTTTGAGATGGAGTCTTGCTCTGTCGCCCAGGCTGGAGTGCAGTGGCGCGATCTCGGCTCGCTGAAAGCTCCGCCTCCCGGGTTCACGCCATTCTCCTGCCTCAGCCTCCCGAGTAGCTGGGACTACAGGCGCCCGCCACCACGCCCGGCTAATTTTTTGTATTTTTAGTAGAGACAGGGTTTCACCGTGTTAGCCAGGATGGTCTCGATCTCCTGACCGCATGATCGCCCGCCTCGGCCTCCCAAAGTGCTGGGATTACAGGCGTGATGAGACACCGCGCCCGGCCGAATATAACCATTTCTAAAAGCATTCCTTAGCGCTTAGAACTTGGGAGCTGATGGCTTTTGGTGGAGCCCAGGAGGGGCGCTGTGGGGCACAGACCTGTGCGGGGCAGGCAGCTGCGGAGAGAGCAGCGCACCCCAGCCTTCCATTCCCCGCCGAAGATGGGACTCTGCCCAGAGGCCCCGGGCTGCTGCCCCGCTCTGCTTGCGGCCGCAGTGACACTCAGAGTCAGATTCCTCAGACAATCCTCACTCCTCCGTGGTGGCTGCCTTGGGAGGTGTTCAGGGGTGAGGGGAGTCGCAGCTGGTCCCAAGCAGTGGGGAGGGCAGAAGAGGGAGTAAAACCCCGCCTTCCAGGGGAGCACACAGAGGAGGGGGCGCTGCCCAAGAGCGGAGGGGAGCGGAGAGCGGAGAGGAGACGGGTGCCCGACTTCATACGCCCAGCTCTCGGAGCCCCCGGGGGCTGCGCTCGGCTTCGCCTGGGGACTGCCTTTCCTGGGCCGGGAGAAGTGGCATCCGCGGGGCAGGGCTGGCGGGGACGGCTGGCTCAGGTGGCGGCCCCACTCCAGAGCCCTCCTGCAAGCCTGGGTCGTTCGGCCTCGGACCCCGTAGGCGCCGGCGGAGCTGGGGGTAGGGACCCGACAGCTCTGACGCGGGCTCCGCAGGGGACATCCCCCGCCCTGGCGGCTCCACCCAGGCGGAGCGCTGCGGGGACCGTGCGTCCACGGCGCCCTGATGACCTGCGGACCGAGGCGGGTGGAGGGGCTCGGCCTCGTCACGCAGCCTCCCGGGCCCACGCCGGCCCTGACCCGGGAAGTGCGGCAGTTCGGCCGCCTTCAACAGCGCTTGTCAGGTCCCGGGGAGCAGCGGGGTAGCAGCGGGCTCGCACACCGACTGCCTCCCGGGTTCGGCGAGGACGGCCCGAGCTAGGGCTCTGCGGGGACCGTGGGAACCGCTCCGTCGAGGTGGATCCGGGGCGCCCACACCCCTCACCTTCCTTCCGTGGGACCCGGGGCTAGGGACACAGCGGGGGACGGCGGGCATGAGCCGGGCAGCGCCCGAGCCATCCCTGGCCAGGTACCCACACTTGTGCGCTCGGGCATCCCCAGGGTCAGGGTCGCGGGGACTCGTGGTCCCCGCAGCCCGGTGCCCTCCAGGCCCGCGGAGTCAGCCCACCCTGGCGAGGGCCCAGGCACCCGCATTTAACCAGTCCCGGCCTCGGCACGTGGCAGCACCCGAGTCGCAGACTCGGGCCTGCTCCTGGGCCTTTTGGTACAAGGGGGAAGGTGCCCCTGCGGACGGGCCCGGGTGCCCGGTGCTGCCCCGCCGCCACCCTGGGCACGCAGAGATGGAGAATGCCAGGCAGCCTGCCGTCCTAATTGGAAGTGGATGTTAAAGAGGAGAAATTCAGTTTTGTCAGTGAAATGTCACGGATTTCGAGTCTCAAGCCCACCCCTAGCCCTTTGGTATTTGACTATCTTTATCCTTGGCAATGTGTGATTCCCATGTTTCAAAGAAAGAACTTTAAAGGTTCATAAAGCTCCAAAGATTTCAAATAGCTCTTTTAAAAGCACTTTGATGGTTTAAATGCAGACACATGAATTACATATCTCTTAAATTACACAGGGTTTTAAATCTAAGGGAAAATGTCTTTGGCAAAATGAATTGGGGTTTTGTCTTGTGTAGGTAGGCTGTGTGTGTGTGTGTGTGTGTACGTGCAACATTCAGATCGATAGTGGGTGGGGGAAGGGAGGCAGCGGATGAGGATGCAGGGCTGCCTGCCACCCGGCCCCTGCTCTCTCACAGCACAGGGGGCACACGCTGGTCTGGGCCCTGTGTGATCCTCTCAGGTGAGGACAGCCATGTGGCCACATCTGACCCCTGAAGGTCAAAAGGATGAACTACTCTAGGGAGGGCGTGCCTCCTCTCTTCATACCCTCCCGGCTCAGATCAGCAGTGAATGGGGGAATGAGTGATACAAACAGCTCATGGAGGTACAATCACATCTCCACTCACAACGCCTGCAGCTGGCCCGTGACCAGCAGCAACTGATCAAAAGATCAATCTCACCAGGTCAAACATTCAAGAAAACAGCAGCAAACAGAGGCTCGGAGCCTAGGAGGGGGCAGTTTGGTACAGCAGTCCTGATTTATCCACAGCTTCACTTTCCATAGTTTCAGTAACCAGTAGTCAACCGTGGTCTGAAAATAGGTGACCACAGTGTAATATATTTTAAGAGAGGGAGACCACATTCACATCACTTTTATTACAATATGTTGTTATAAATGTTCTATTTTATTGTTGGTCATCTCTTACTGTGCCTAGTTTACAAATTAAACTTTGTCATAGGTATGTATGTATGTATGTATAAGAAAAAACATAGTATATATAGGGTTTGGTACTATCCAAGGCTTCAGGCATCCCCTGGGGGTCTTGGAAAATATCTCCCAGCAATAAGGGGAACTTCCTGTATTGTGAATACTCACGCAGGGTCAGGCCGCGTCTGCCTGAATTCCTGCTCTGCTACTTACTATCAGGGTTACCTCGCTAATCCTCAGTACCCTCATCTATAAAATGGTATCATCGTGGCCCCTCTCGCACTGGATTATTGTGAGGATTGTTCTAGATATATACGAAGCTCTTAGCAAAGGGCCCACCCCACAGGCACCTTTGAGATGGTGGTGATAGAGAGTATAACAGTGGTGATGGTGAGGATAGTGGCTGGTGGTGGTGATGGTGATTGTAATGGCGATGGTGGTGGTGAGGATGGTGGGAATGATGAGGGTGATGGGGGTGATGGTGGTGATGGTGGTGATGATGGTGATGATGGTGGCGATGGTGGTGAGGATGAGGGTGATGTTAGTGCTGGTGGTGATGGTGGTGGTGGGGATGAGGGTGATGGTGACAATGATGGTGGTGGTGGTGAGGATGAGGGTGATGGTTATAATGATGATGGTGGTGACGGTGGGGATGAGGGTGGTGTTAGTGCTGGTGGTAACGGTGGGGATGAGGGTGATGTTAGTGATGGTGGTGACAGTGGTCACCCCACATCTCTCTTTGAGCAGTTGGGTCCCAGTGTTATCACCAGAATCTCCTGATGTCTATACCTCCTGTCTGCACCGGGTGTTTTGGTGCACAGCATGTCTCATCACCCCATCCTGTTAGTCACCCCCAAGGGCAGCTGTCCCTGCCCCTCTTCCGTGGTCAGCTCTATAGGGCAGGAACCAGTGCTCACACCCAGAGCTATGGCAGCTGGTAGTTTTTCCGGGTGGTGGGATTACCCACCCTCCAGCCTAAGAGCAGCCCCTCCTCCCAGGCCTGAGGGATTCATCTGTTGATGAGGCGGATGGGCAGAGGGCAGACCTCCTGCTGTGCTCAGGCAAATCAGACTTTGGCGGGGAGTCCTGAACAGTCTTGTGCATGTATGAGCAATGGGAGAAAAGAGGACTCTCTAAACTATTTCTTAGAACGATAAGCTTGGGAATGAGATTTGCCTTGAAGAAAGGTTTCAAAGACAGCTTTTAGGGGTCATGGTTCTTCCAGAGAAGCAGAACATATCAGCAGGCAGGTCCTGTGGAGAGGCCAGGTCCAGTCACGCATCTTCCCATCTCCCGCTCTTCCCAGGAGCCCTTTGCACAGAAAGAGCAGTTTCCTCAATCACATCTCATCCCATCCCCAGGAGTTCTCGGTCTATCTCCCTTGCCCTTGATTGACATGATGCCAGTTGTCATTTCTTTGGTTTGGTGCATGTTCCATATTTATTGATCTATCTGGCTCCTGTGCCCAGTTCCAGCGGGGATGGTAAGGCTCTGGAGGGCAGTGCCCCTGATCTTCCTCAAATGTCCCACATGGCATTTAGCAGCAGTAGGAGGGCACCCCCACATTCTGCATCTCCCAGGGACCTAGAATGGTGCTTTGTACATACCTTCAAATGCCTACCGAATAGACAAGTAGCCAGTGACAGGTGGGGGTGAATGTCGTTGTCTCAGAGTAGGCTCTATCCTTGTCCTTCCCGACTCAGGTGGCCTGAAATGCTGTGTGCATGCGCTGGGGTTATGCTCAAGGTGGGCTGCAACGTGGGTGCCTCTGGAGGGGAGCCACTCAGCTCCAACACCTCTTTTAAACACAGCCTGGGGTCTACTGGGGAACTTGCCTCTTCCATCTCCCCAGGAGACTCTTTGTGATTTTAAGCAATCAATATTATTAGATTTTTAAAAACAAATTCCTCATCCAGTCAGTTTTCATGCCAAACTCAAAAATGCTTCAAAACTCAACACCCTCCACATCTGAATGTCTAGTGAAACTGCTAACCCCTGATTTTACTGCAAGATTCATTGTGGGGTTGGGGGCTGGAAGAGGATTGAGCTGGAGAAACCCAACAAAGCCCCACCACCATCCTAATCTCTCTCTATTACCGAAATGGACGGCAAGATGCGGATTACTGCGGCTATAAATCAGCTTTGTGTTGGGGCTAATCTGATACATTTTTCAAGTGTTGTTCTCTGTTCAGCTTGCAGGGAACTGCTCGGTTGGCACAAAGTTCGCAATCAATCTCCTCTGGTCGCTCCCGCCGGCTCGCCACCTCCTCCGAGCCGTCCTAATATTTTATACATAAACCAGTTTCGATTCACAGGGCATTCCAACTAGTAAATGCTCTAAGATTCATCTTTATGGACTAGCAGCCCAGCCTTGTAGGCGTCCCAGCTTCTTAAGATTAAAAGGAGTTTTATTTGGTGTGTGATGCTGCCTGAGGGGAGGAGATGCTGGTGGCTGGCGGGTTCTATTTTTATTAAGCTTGCTCCTCTCCAGAGAGGAGGAGGAGGCGAGGCCTCGAGGGCGGGGCCCTGGAAATGCAGCCTCTTCATTGCCCCTCTTATTCCAGACCCTCCCAGCCCTGTGTCTGGGGCCCTTTGAGGTTCCCCAAGGCCTAAGCAAACAGGGGTGTTTGCAGCGACCAGGTGTGCGTCTCGGCTGGTCACAGGGTTGCAGCCCAGTACCTAGGGAAGACGGATCCAGGATCAAATAGATTAGGACAACCGCTGGGGGAGGGGCCGGCCCTACCGGAGGAAATGAAAATAGTTGCAGTTTCCTTTGCTTTAAAGCACAGCCCTCTTAATAAATGCGCACAGCAAATGTGCTGAGCAAACACCTCGGCATTCATCAATATGCGGGGGCTGTTTATTGCCTCATAAACTTGGAAGCAAGTGATATTGTCTCCTAAATCAATGGCTGCACGGACAGTCTTGGCGCTCCAGGAGAACGGCACAGCCAGGCCGCGCCCGCGCTTAAATTAATGGCTGGAGCAGTGACTGGAAGGTGCTTAGTCACTGCCGAGGGGATTAGGAGCCATTCCAGGGGATGAGCAGCCAGCGTGAGTGAGTGTGTGTTTTGGGGGAGGGCTGATGGGCTGTGAGGGTGTCCCCACGTGGGAGCTGCACTCCAGGGTGCAGGGGCGGATGACCCAGCCCTGGGGAGGGAGGAGGGGAAGGTCTGGCTGAACTGGGCTCCAGCCCCCTACTCCAGGGGATCCCCAGCACCTTGCAGCCGGCCAGCTTGGGGTAATTGCTGAGGAAGAGGGTGGAGGGAGGGGAGCCAGGCAGCCAGGTCTCCAAGGGGGATCCCGGGAAGTGTTTATGGAGGTAGACGCTGCAGTGGGGACAGTCCCACAGGGGCCTGGCCGCTTCTGGAAGGCTTCCAAGGTGGGATGGAGAAAAGGACACCTGTCCTTGGAAAATGCTGTCGTGTTGCCCAAACACCAGCCCATTAATGAAGCGTGCTCAGGAGGAGCACTGCGGGCAAAGCCGGCTGCTGCCCTGCGCTGCCTGTGGGGTGTTGAATGGTGGACCCCAAAGATATGTGTGCATCCTAGTCCCTAGAACCTGTGAATATGACCTTATTTGAAAAAGGGGTCTTTGCAGATATAATTAAGGATCCTGACATGAGGAGATCATCCTGGGTTACCTGCGTGGGCCCTAAATCCAGTGGCAAGCGTCCTTTAAGACAGACGCAAAGGGAGATTTGAGACAGGTAGAAGGGAAAAACAGGAGAGGAGGAGGCCATGTGGAGTCTGAGGCAGAGCCTGGAGTGAGGTGGCTGCAAGCCAAGGAATGCCAGACACTGCCAGTGGCCACTTGGTTTAGGGCTTCTGGCCTCCAAGCCACGAGAGAATAAACATCTGTTGTTTTAAGCCACCAAGGCTGTGGTCATTGGTAACAGCAGCCACAGAAACCAATATACTTCTCTTCCCCAAACCTGAGCTCCCCTAGAGTCCAGCAGCTGTGATCTACATTTCTGGGGATGACTGGTTCTGGCCAGAAGTGCCCAAACCAGTGGGGGCAGCCCAGCCTGGCAGAGCCTTGGAAAGACTCCAAGCTTCCTTCTCTTGGCCTCAGCAAACACTCCTGTATAATAATAGCACCATTCAAAGCGCAGGTGGTTTTGTTCGCCTGAATTTGTTAACTTAGGCACTCGGCAACTCATGCCAAGCAACAGGATCACTTAAAGCTGCAGGTGCCCCCAGAATTTTACTGAGGTGAAAATTGGGCCTGGGCAACATGGTGAAACCCCATCTCTACTAAAAATACAAACATTATCTGGGCGCTGTAGCATGCGCCTGTAATCCCAGCTACTTGGGAGGCTGAGGCAGGAGAATTGCTTGATCCCGGGAGGCAGAGGTTGCAGTGAGCCGAGATCGTATCATTGCACTCCCGGTGTGTGTGTGTGTGTGTGTGTGTGTAATGGACCTTGGGATGAGCGACAGGAAGCTGTGATGCCAGGCGTGAGGCTTGCACCCAGCTCACCCATGCTGCCCCAGGATGACTTCCTTGTCCACACCCCAGCCGCTTTCCAGTTAAACATTTATTCTCAACCCTGGCCCCAGGTCCTTGTGTCTTGAGTTGTCTCATTTGTTTCCCTTCATGTGCCCATCCCTTCCACCTGGGGTAGAGATGGGCAGTGCCTGAGCCCAGGCAAAGAGGTTCGTAAGTCATTTCACGAGACTTATGAACTTGTGCTAACTGACTTACTGACAGACAGAAGTGGATGCGGAGCCAGGTTCCCTCTGATAAATGCAAGAGGGTGCCATGGGGGAAAATCCTGGTATTTTCTGGAGGGTCTCACATTACCTTGATAATTTTGAGTGTGGTTTAAGGTTCACCTCTCTGCCTTAGAGGATCAGAAACCCCAAATTGTTCTCACCCAGAGACCGAGGGCTTCCTCTCGCAGGAGGCCCACAGGAAACTGTTATGGTGGGCTGCAGGATAACAATGTATTAACTCATGGTGATAAATATTTCGGCTCTACTGTGGGAAATTGCCAATATTTGAATGCTTCTGCCCTATAAAAGTGGCAATTTCATATGGTTCCACACTACTATCACCACAGGGGTCTGGGATACTCAGATCCCTTTGACCGCAATTGTCCCCTGCAGGCCCCACATGTGGGAAACCCCTTTCTAATCCAAGAGGTTCTTGGTGAGCAATGAACTGCAGCAGGGATTCCGGGGTGAGAGGGTGAGGAACAAACAGGCAGACCCTGCCAGCTGTCAGCTGGGAGCCAGCCTGGCCCCCACCACTCCACCATGATGGTCTTTTGTTGAACAAACACAATTTTCCTGGACACCAACATTAAACAAAGCAACTCTGTGACTGTATGGGGGAGACAAAAACAAGGCCACTTGTTCAAACAAGGTAATCACGTTTGAACACAGACACACACAGCATGCCATTCAAACCACAAAAACAAGCACATGTGCCTCCCTCTCATCCAATGTCAATGATGGCGACTTCCTTACCAATGACAGCCTTAGCTCGCTCTATCCCTTCTCATCCTGGATAAAAACTAGTGATATCCAATCATACTCAATCCAGAGCAAATGCTCCCCAAGTCACCTAACATTAGCTCAACTCCTATAACAAGGTCACCCACCACCCTCTTACTGAGACACCCCAAGCTTCCCTGTGGTGTGCAGTTTCCCCTGTGGCAACAAGTACCCAGAAACCCAACTTTATTCAACTATGTGTTCCTGGTTTCTTTGGCTCATGGGCATTGATCATGGCAACAGGCTCTGCCAGCCTGGACCTGGCCATCTCTGCATTGATGATAGGCCCACCACCACCGCCACTATAACCACTTCCACCGGTACCACAATGGCAATCCCCTCACCAGTGTCACTGCCACCCTACCAGCACAGTCCTCACCACCTCTTCCTAACTGCTAAGTGAGGTATACACATTTTATCCTCCTTTAATTCCATGAGTTAAGAACTGTTGTCTCCACTTTCCCAATGAAGCTATCATGGCTCACTGAGGTGTTATAGACTAAATGTTTGTGTCCTCCTCCAAATTCATGTGTTGAGATCCTCTTCCCCAGTGTCATGGCGTTAGGAGGTGAGAGCTTTGGGAGGAGATTAGGTCATGAGGGTGGGGACTTCATGAATGGGATTACTGCCTTTATAAAGGACACAAGGAGAGGACTGACACCTGCAACTTGGACAGCCATCACCAGTACTCAGCCAAGCTGCACCCTTTGTTATAGGGGCTTTAACGGACTGAGACACAATGTTAGGTAACTAACTCAAGATCGCACAGCTCAGAACTGGCAGAGCAGAGCTTTGGATCCCCAGTCAGCCAGGGACACTCTACTGTTTCCCCTGAAGCAGAAGGCTTCAGGCCACCCCACACCCATCCCACCCACCCGACTTCTCCTCAGTTCCCACCCCTTTCCCTCCTCTCCTTCCCCCTGCTCAGATATGAGCTGCTGGCAGTTGCTCTGAGACCCTCCAGGGCAGTCCTGGCTGGCCCCATCTGACTTGCAAATTGTTGTGTTTCTTTAAGGTGGCTTTGCATGCATTGTCTCCAGTGCCTTGTGTGTGGATTTCACAATTGAATGTGTACAGGAAGATGTTATTTCCTTCATACCAAGTCCTTCAGTCTATCTCCCTGTTGCCGCCATGTGCCAAATGCAGTGAGCACATAAATTCTTTCCAAAGCCAAGAATAGAAACCAAGATTTATGAGTCTCAATCTATTACTGTAACCAGCAGGATCACTTTCTCCCCATATCCTTTATTTCATGGCCATATTTTTCTTCGTCAATGGCACCTTTTTAAGATGCTATATAAAGAGGCCCAATTCAAAGTTTTAAATTCAGATTATTTGAGCTATTTGAGAACATTCTAAGCAGCTGAACTATGGGGTGAAATACCCTTTTTACATGCTCGAATAAGTCCAAACAGCTTAAAGGATTTTCTTCAAGTTTTCAGAAAAAAAAATGATTTACTTCTGGATTGAGGAAAAAATATGATAAATTTCTACACAAAAGCAATGCCTTGAGAGAGAAATCGCTTATGTGGCTGTGAAAATCAGGGGCTTTGTAGCAAATGCAACCCAGCCTACAAGCAGAGGTCCCCCGGGCTCTTAATGGAGATGTCAAGGGTGTTTGCAGAGAAGCAGGCTCAGGTGGGTTTAGGGGGTGTCTGAAGGCTGAGATCTCTTTTTCCAGTGTGTGTTTATACTAAACCCCAGAGATAAGGATTAGAGGTCGGGCAAGGTGGCTCATGCCTGTAATCCCAGGAATTTGGGAGGCCAAGGAGGGTGGATTGCTTGAGGCCAGGAGTTCGAGACGAGCCTGACCAACATGGCAAAAACCCCTTCTCTACTAAAAAATACAAAAATTAGCTGGGCATGGTTGCACATGCCTGTAATTCCAGCTACTCCAGAGGCTGAGGCAGGAGAATCGCTTGAACCCGGGAGATGGAGGTTGCAGTGAGCTGAGATTGTGCCACTGCACTCCTGGGAGACAGAGAAAGACTGTCTCAAGAAAAAAAAAAAAAGAGGGATTAGAAACAAATCACGCTCACCATAAAGCAGTTTAAATTGTTATTGATTCTGTTGAGTGTGAATGGGGAGCTTTTCAGTTAGGACACGGGGGCGACAGGTGACACAGTTCACGGGAATGGCAGTAGCATTCCTGGCACTCCAGGGAATTTCTCCTTTTATTGTTAGTGAGGCTGCACTGTGGTCTAGAAGCAGCTTCCAAAAATCTTCAAAAGACACGTCACTGAGATGGTGGCTGCTCACTCTCTGAGCTCCCGTGTGCATGAAAACACTTCTCTGCAGAAGCTGTGGAAGAAACGGTGCTGCAGTCTGCGGTCTGCACCCCGGGATCTGCCTGCGGCACTTACCTGCTCCTGGGCCACTCCTGGAGGAATGCTCTCCAGACTCAGGGTCCTCTCCTGATTGGGGGCAGGGGGGTGCTTCAAAATGTCCTCTCTGATCAGCTATGAAAATGAGTCTGTGTTCAACAAACAGCATTGTTCCATGTGAGCCGCACGGAGACCTCACCCTGTCCATGAACTGCCGGACGACAAGAGAGCCCATGCTATTGTCTTTCTTGAGAAAAACCTTTAAACCAGGTTCAAGGGTTCCTTAAGCCTTGGATGGGTATCCAATTACTTTTCTTTTCCCTCAATGTATCATTTAAAAAACCGGCTCCATAGAACACTTGTCTGATCTGTTTTGCTCACAGACAACCCCCACTCTCCCCCCAAGAAAGACAAACCCCAGTCTCCCCAGACAGCAACCCCATCTCCTTGAAGACCTTGGGCAGCTGCCAGCAGGGATAAGAGCCACGTGCTTTTCATCACACCAGGGAGGCCATGTTCTGTTGTTTGGTTTTAATATTTCACAAATGGTGATTCCAGCCAGAAATGAAAGCATTAAAAGGCTCTCTGGCTCATAAGCCCCCTGCCTGGCCCTGTCCTGCGTGGGCAGGTCGTCACTCCTGATGCAAGCAGCAAATGCTCAGCAGGCCTCTGCACTTTCCATGAAACGCAAACCCTCCAAGCTTACAGCCGAGCAGAGGGTGCAGGCGGCCCCCTGTGCAGTCCCCTCCTTCCCCAGACCCGCTTCTCCCGCACCGCGGGGCCCATCCCCCAATGGGGGCCTCTATTTGGTCTGGTCAGCGCGGGGCCCCGGCCCTCCCACCAGCGGGGTCCTGTGGCCTTGTTGTGGGGAAGCCCTGAGCCTCTGGTCCTCAGGGCCCCAAAGTCAAAAGAAGGCTGCTCTGTGGGGCGCTGGTCTCCTTTGGCCGCCAGAGCACCACAGGGCCGAGATGTATCAGTGCATCCGCAGCCGCGTCAGAAATACATTGATTTTTGTTACAGCCACGAGGCCCATCCAATTAAAAATAATCACCAGTGTGTTCCAAGTCCTTATTCTTGCCAAATGCATTGACGGCTGCTCACATGGAACAATGCTGTTTGTTGGACATGGACTCATTTTCACAGCTGACCAGAGAAGAAATTTTGAAGCATACCCCTGCCCCCAATCCTGGGCGGTCTGGAGGTTTGCCGAGGTGGTATTAATCCGCTTAGGCCTTTAGGGGGCTCGGGCAAGGGCGGCTTTCCTTGTCTGGGGCTGGAGTAATCACTAACCGTTTATAAGGTTTCTATCTAGAGTCAGGGTACAGGCCAAGGTGCAGTCGCAGAGAGAGAGGAGAGATAACGACCCTATATGGTGCCTGGGAAGCATTTATAAACTGCCAACAGGTTGGGAGGGGAAGGACAGGCAGGTCCTTGAAAATTACAGAGCTGTGGATGCACATCTGGTACCACTATGTAAACATGAAGGACAAATAGGATAGAGACAGGATACGAACCTGCCCAGGTAGGACTGTTTATTTGCTTATTGGTAATGGCAGTGATGGGATGGAGAAGTCAGCCATTGATATCAGACAAACCTGGATTTGAATCCTAGCTCTACCACCAACTAGCTGTGTGACCTTAGGCAATCACTTACCCTCTCTGATGGCTGGTTTAATCATCTTTAAAATCTGGCTAATAATACCTTCCTGCAGGGGTTGAATGGCATTATCACTTATAAAGCCTTTAGAATAGTACCGGGTGAATACTAAGTCATCAAAGAACACAATTTTGATTGGTTTCTCAGTTTTCTGTAACTCTCAGCAATCTTCCGAATGTCTATTTGCTCAAGTCTGGAAGTATCCCAATAGTCTATATTTAACTTTTTTTCCCCCTTCTGGTTGAGGGTAGCAAGGAATGAGAAACTATATACAGAAGAAGATTCCTTGACAATCCCTACTTTTTATTTCTAGAGATATTCTTTCTTTCCAAACTTCTAAAAGGTTTCCTTTGTAGCCCAGATTTCTGTGTAGTAGAGTAAGCAACCATAGCAAGTTTTTGTTGTTGTTGTTGTTGTTGTTTTAAATAGAGTCTGGCTCTGTTGCCAAGGCTGGAGTGCAGTGGTGCGATCTCCGCTCAGTGCAACCTCTGCCTCCCAGGTTCAAGCGATTCTCCTGCCTCCCGAGTTGAGCAATTCTGCCTCAGCCTCCCGAGTAGCTGGGATTACAGGCATGTGCCACCACGCCAGGCTAATTTTTTGTATTTTTAGTTGAGATAGGGTTTCACCATGTTGCCCAGGCTGGTCTTGAACTCCTGACTTCAAGTGATCCACCAGCCTCAGCCTCCCAAGTGCTGGGATTACAGGTGTGAGCCAACATGCCTGGCCCAGTCATACCATGGTCTGGCGAATACGGATGCAGAATGTCCGGGTGTTAGCAGTGTATCTGGGGGTGGGGCGGTTCTCATTGTCCTTGCTGGTGTGGTGTTTCTTTTCATGTGGTCTTTAGGTGTGTAGCTGACTGAGGCCATGCTTAGGCAGTGGGCTGGGGAATTCATCCACCTGCTTTTAATCCCTACCATGAACTCATTTTGCCATCCAAGTTCTCCAGGTCTCAGTTTGTCTGTTAAACAGGGATAATAAGGATAATACCCTCTTCCTGGGATTGTGGACCCTGGACACTGAGTTTTAGGTTCCTGACATCAAACGGACTGTTATTTTGTAATATTGCACTCTTCCAAAATATCTTTTTCTAGAAAGTAACCAAATGATTTGTGACTCAGAGTTGAGATCCCCCTGCTCAGTGTATTCACCAGAACTTAGTAGGTTTGTTCCTTTTAATTTAGCCATTTTAGCAGGGGGGAGTGGTTCTAATTTGCATTGCCCTAGAGACCAATGATTTTGAGCATCTTTTCATGTGGTTATTTCCCATCTATATATCTTCTTTGACATTATCTGACAATTTGGCAAATTGTTCAAATCTTCTGCTGTTTTTGCACTGTTTTCTTTTTTATTATTTCGAGAGTTTAACAACTATATTCTAGGTACAAGTCCTTTATAAGTATTTTGCCAATATTTTGTTCCAATTTATAGCATGTGTTTTTGTTCTCTTAACACTGTCTTTTTTTTCTTTGATATAAGGTCTCTCTCTGTCACCCAGACTGGAGTACAGTGTCATGATCACAGCTCACTGGAACCTCAACTTTCCTGGGCTCAAGTGATCCTCCCACCTGAGCCTCATGAGTAGCTGGGACTACAGGTGCACACCACCACACCCAGCTAATTTTTTTTGTATTTTCTCTAGAGATGGGGTTTCACCATGTTGCCCAGGCTGATCTCAAACTCCTGGGCTCAAGCGGTTAGCCCAGCTTGGCCTCTCAAAGTGTTGGGATGACAGGTGTGAGCCACATTGTCGTTTGAAGAGCAGAAGTTTTTAATCTTGAACAAGTCTAATTTATCACTTTTTTTTTTCTCTTATGGATCATGCGTTTGGATGTTGTAGCTACGAAACATTTGCCAAACCAAGGTCACAAAATTTTCTCCTACATTTTCTTCTAGGAGTTTTATAGTTTAGTTTTTACACTGAGGTCCAGGATCATTTCAAAGCTAAGTTTGGCATACGATTCAAAGTCTGCATAGAGGTCCCATGTTTTGCATATGGGTGTCCAGTTATTTCAGCATCATTTATTGAAAAGAGGATCCTTTCCCCATTGAATTGCCTTTGCACCTTTGTTGAAAATCAGTGAACCACCTACGTGATGAGGGGTCTATTCTACGGAGCATCTCAATTCATTTTATAATCTTGTATTAAAATTCTCTGCTCCTGGCCTTCATCGCCTGAAACTCCTCCCCGTTATACCCAGACAGGGTCCCCCACTCTCATCCATGGGCACTGCTCACTGTACGGGGTCCCCACCACGAAAGGCACTGACTGATCTTCTGTACCCTGAAGTTCCATGAGCCTTGTCCCAGTGGAGGTTGGCTGTAGATGGGTGCACAGGCCTCTGAGAGGTAGGGGGAGTCCCCCACACCATGTCCTCCAGAAAGCCTGTCATGCGAAGAGCACTCTGCACTATGGACCAAAGTTCTGCATGCCCAAGATGCTCTGAAACCCTGGCCAAGTTGGAGTCCTCAGATCCCCTCTACCTCCTCCCACTCCTGCCGCATCCTTGCCTTCCCTTAACTCCAATCAGGCTGGAGAACCTTCAAGAGAAACTTGACAAGAAGACCCTGTTTGCCTTTGGAATACACGGAAGGTGAACTCCTCCAGCAGCCCGTCTTGGCCGCCTCTCCAGCAGCTGCCTGGGGAGGCAGAGCACGAGCGTCTGAGGGCTGCTGGCTGCATTTCCCAGCAGTTAGGAATTAGATGAAGCCATAACCAGCACTATACTTGGCAAAGCACCTGGACACAATAGTATGCTTAATGAAATGATTAAATGTCTCCACAGCAGAGCTTCATTTCACTGATGTAACTTTGATTGACCTCTGATGAATGCCTGCCAAAACACTAGCGTGGCATGCAGGGGCATGGGCAGGCATCTGCCACCAGGCATGGTTTGGGCCGACCTAGTCCCCTCTATTTTCCCAGCCTGGAGAACTCAGTGCCGTCGTTTCTGCTCTTTAAGTCATGTCCCCTGGAGATAATTGAATGATTACTGAACTGGAAAAATAATAATAAAAAGTTTTCTTTTTTAAAGAAAATTGGTCCTGGCCAGGCAGAAACGTAGAGAGCTATGTTCCCTAACATTCTTATATTCAATCAACTGAAAATCATATGGTTTGTATCGAGGACGAAACATATTTCCAGAGAGTCCTACCAAGGTGTTCCATGGAAAATATTTTCCAAAGGGACAATTTTAATGTTAAGATTCATTGGAGAAATGCTGTCCACTTTATCTCTTCTGTAAGATTCACAGTGCAGTTCACCTTAGCAAAGATGCTGAGAAGTCTTGAAAGAGATTCACCTGCTTAGCTAAATTCAACTGTTTTTGCAACGTACTTAAGCTGAGAACTCTTTTTTTTTTTCACCTAATACTTATTAACACCAGGGAACTTGGTTGGGAAATGACTTTGCAGAAAATTCCACGAAATGTTGCCATAGAAGCAGTATCTGTTGCTCTGTTCTATTCAACAAAAGCTGTAGAATCGGTGAAGGGCGAGACGGTGAGGAACTGGGGGCCACACCAGGCACCCTGGCTGCTTCTCTCTGGCATTCCCGGCCTGACCAGATGTGAAAATAAATCATGATGTTTTCCAGCGATCCTGACAAGTGGGGGCTGGAAGCCCCAACCAGAGCTCTGTGATTAACCAGTTGAGTAAGACTGCTTGGACCCCCAGATCAGAAAGAGTCCATCTCCCCGAGCTTACCACGGTATGCGCTGGCCTATGATTGCACAGTAAGTGTGTAGCAGATAGTTTTTATCTTTTTCTCTCCTGCCAGTTTTCTAAAGAGATTCGTTTTCTCCAAATGACATGACTGAATTAAAAACAGTTTTTTTTTTTTTCCAACTTACTTCCTTCTGCACTGTATCTCTTCCTTCCCCAAACTCATGGTTGGGATTAGGGATCCTGCTATGGAAGACTTACGATTTCTTTTTTTTTTTTTTTTTGAGACAGAGTCTTGCTCTGTCGCCCAGGCTGAAAGGCAGTGGCATGATCTTGGCTCACTGAAACCTCCGTCTCTTGGGTTCAAGAGATTCTCCTGCCTCAACCTCCCAAGTAGCTGGGATTACAGGCACCCACCACCGTGCCTGCCTAATTTTTGTATTTTTAGTAGAGACGGGGTTTCACCATGTTGGTCAGGCTGATCTTGAACTCCTGACCTCAGGTGATCCACCCGCCTTGGCCTCCCAAAGTGCTGGGGTTACAGGTGTGAGCCACCGAGCCTGGCCCACTCTGTCTTTTAAGAGGTATCAGCCATGAAAAAACGGAATGCCACAATGAAAGCTGTTCTCCCCACTTCATATAGAGCCTCCACTGCTGCTAATGCAGAATTAGATTAGGGGCTGACTGTCCCTGTGAAATAAACTCTCCCCACAGTCAGAAAACATCTGGAAACCACAGAGTCAGCAGATAAAGCTCCAACCTTCCCTCTCGTCGCTCCCCAGCTCCCCACACAGTGTGCTGCCCTGTCATCTGCAGCAGGCGCATTCATTCTCATTCTTTATGCCTTGTTATTCTGTCCATTTCTTAATCTATTTATGCTGACTTTATTTTTAGTGGACCTATTGTGACAGTGAATCCTGAAATTGCCTCGGTTGTTTTCTGAAAACGGCCGTTACTGAACCATAATGTAGACCCCAAATAAAATACTGTAAGCCCCAGGCAGTTTCTGGAGGTCTGCAGCAGCTGTCTACATTTAGAGCTGTATATCAATTCTCCCTTCAGAGGGGCTTGCCGGGAGAGGCAGCTTGAAAGGTAATGCCATGTCATATTTAGATGAGCATCTCTGGGTCGCGCTAAAAATGCTCACTTCTTCCCCTTTTGGAGAATTTCTTCAAACATTAATAAATTCCCTCCCCTCTCCCTATCTGTTGTTGGCAAACTATAAAAAATGCAAATGATCCAGAAACCAATTAATTTTTAGAAGGTTGCAGCTGCTTTGCTATATTGACAAGACATGGTGGGCACATTAGGGCGTGTGTCTCTGAGTCTCACGCATGCAGAAGGCATCGACTTCTTGTCGCAGAAGCACCAGCTATCTCCAGATAGGAGCCATCGTTCAGCCGTGTCCAAGCAAACAGATTACTTCCAAATTGCATTCCACATCTGAAGAACCTGCTAATGAAGGAGCCATGCCGAGGCAAGACGGTGGCCTCATGATGTATTTCCAGTAACACAATGAAAAGTTTCACCTTCTTGTACCAAGGAAATGCTCGGTGGAGAAGCAGAGGTGCTGGCACTGTTATTCTTCAGGCCGGCTCTGGTATCTTAAGCCCTAGGGGCTTTGGGGTTACAGCTACTAGAACTTGGTTAGATTTAGAGCTCATAATCACAAACATCAAAGTCTTTATTTTTCTAGTAGTTCTGCAAAATGTCAAAATAGTATTCCTGCAAGAGAACACCGTCAGTCTTTTTTTCTACTTTCTATGACATTTGACCATACTGTTCACAGCTCACCCAACAGCCATTCCCCTTTTCCATTCTTCCCTTGTAGTAGAAGCTGGATTGGGTTTAGGTAGAGGGATATCGATTGCATAATTTCAACCACCCAAGGTACACTGTGCATGGTCCAAACTAATCACTGTAATCCCATGTTTGGCCCAGGACTCAGCATGGGACCCAATTGTGGCCAATGAGACACAGAGCAAGCCTGCTGATGGGGCTTCTAGGAAATACTTTTATTTCTCTTCATATACAAGACAAAGACATGTAGGGAAAAGACCTTTCTGCACCTTCCTCAACTTTCTGCCTCCAACGCTTCTGTGTGATGATGTGATACTTGGAACATGGTGGCATCTTGTGACCATGAGGTCACAGGCATGGACAGTCGTGTGCTGTGGGTGGCAGAGCAGGTAACCAGGAAGTCTGGTGCCAACACTCATCCTCTTGCACCTGTGCCAGCTGGGACCTCCCACCTCTGGACTTCTGGCCGCATGAGCTGACGGCCTCTCTTCACTGCCCAGTGCCTGTTGGTCAGCTGTTTTGTTACTTGTGATCAAAAGCATTCCTGATGGGTTCAAGACTCTTTGAAGAAACCTTAGAACTGTGTCACCTGGAATCTCTGCTCTCAGCTGCTTGAATCCCCTCCCAGCATTTCCACCAACCTGTGCTTAGGCAATTAGAGAAGGAGGAGCTTACTCTCTCCCGGGCCACTCATGCCACCTGTGGGCCCTTCTGCCAGAGTCTTTCTTCTGTGATGAGGGAATTCAGCTGGACAGCATTCCCTGGGAGGTGTGGGGGCTGAGCCCCTCCCGGAGCCTGCCCGGAAAGAGCAGGGCTTGTCAAAGCCCCAGTGTGGGAGGCACTCAGGTGAGAGCTGCGCTGGCCAGGGATGCCCTGTTCTGCTTCCTCCTGTGAGTTCCCCAGGAGGGAGGGGTTTTTTCTTTCTAAAAATAGCTTTACTGAAATATAATTCCCATACAACACAATTCACCCATTTAAAATGTACAATTCGGTGGTTTCTGGTACCGTCACAGACAGGTGCCACCATCACCACAGTCCATTTTAGAACATTTCTTTTTTTTTTTTTTTTTTTTTTTTTTTTTTTTTTTTTTTTTTTCTCTTCTCC